>NW_015557093.1:112088-141584 GCF_001515605.1 Sinocyclocheilus anshuiensis | reverse complement strand
AGCTCTATAATTTTACACAGAACTAGAGGAAGCCTCTTGTTAAGTTCATATTGTAGAACATAATACAGAACTTGTAGAACATAACACAGAACTGCACAGTCAAAACTAATAAGTCTAGCCGTTTTCAATGATTTATCAATCTGGACCGTTTAAAAGATAAAAGACAGGATCGTATAAACCGACATATTTAGTTTCGGTTTTGATTAATTATTTCAAATGTGCTGATTTCAAAGTTGCAGTGATGGAGCCTTCGTGTCATCTCACTCCACAATAACAATTTATTTAATACACAAGTTTCACAATTTGAGTTGAATTACTGAAATAAATGAACTTTTCCATGACATTCTAATTTATTGAGATGCACATGTACAGTCATACTACATTCAAAATAAGATACATTATAACTTATCACTCTTAAAAACTTATGAATGAATCATAACGTCTGTCTGCTGAGCCCTCGTGATAAGTGCGGCTGTCGACATCAGTACCAGCGCCTCTGCAGTGTGTGTGTGTGTAGTAACGTTGTGATGACTGATTGGATGCAGTACATGCATACTTGGGCTTGTCTGTTAAACAATTAGCCTATGCAATTTATATGTTTGAAAACCGCCAAACTGACCCCAAACCAGCCCAAATTTTGTCCACCCGCCCAAACCAATTTTTACCTGCACAATCAAATTCAAAACTGCCCAATCTGGCAACACTGGCTGTGAAAGGACCTCTGGGAGCACTTTGCATAAGCAATTGAAGCATGCAATGCAATTTTAAAGAGTGCACATCATAGAAAATGCACTTTGTGGACACATTCACAACACTTTTTTTTTATGTTTAAAAAAAACCACCAAGGCTTTGTTTATTTGGTAAAAAATGCAGTAAAAACTTGTAAAAATCTCACTGACCCCTGAACAGTGTCGCATGAGAAGTTTGCTAATCTTATGTGGGTAAATTACATAGTCTATTACATAGTCATAAGTCTTGAAGACTCTGTAGCAAAAACAGAGAGATGGTGGAAAGCATAATTTTTACTTTTTGAAAGCCGCTTGTTGAGGAGAGTTATTACTTGATTGGACTGTTACTGAGTGATGATTTTTGCCTGGCAGACATCTTGTCATCCAAGATGTTCATACCTTTCTTTCTTCAGTTGAAAAGAAATTAAGGTTTTTGAGGAAAACATTCCAGGATTTTTCTCCATATAGTGAACTTCAATGAAAACCAACGGGTTGAAGGTCCCAATTGCATTTTCAATGCAACTGCAAAGGGCTCTACACGATGCCAGCCGAGGAATAAGTGTCTTATCTAGTGAAATGATCGGTAAAATAAAATTACAATTTATATACTGTTTAACCCCAAATGCTCGTCTTGCACTAGCTCTGCGATGCGTGTGCGACTTCATGTATTATGTAATCACGTTGAAAAGGTCACGTGTGGTTAGTTCTTCATCTGTGTACTTTGGTTCAAAAACGTAGGGTAGGGTGAAAAACTCCATCTCAGTTTCTCCTCCAACTTCACAATCATCCGACATCGTTGTTTTATCTTTTTTTGTAAAGGTCGTTTAACTTTCTTTGCACGTTCGCTCTGGGTCAGTACTTCTGCCACACGTTACCTTTCCAACGTGACTACATAATGCGTGAAGTCGAGCTAGTGCAAGACGAGCATTTGTGGTTAAAGTATATCATTTTTAATTTTTTTAGTAAAAGGACCGATCGTTTTGCTCGATAAGACCCTTATTCCTCGGCTGGGATCGTGTAAAGCCCTTTGAAACTGCACTTTGGACCTTTAACCCGTCCACTATATGGAGAAAAATCCTGGAATGTTTTCCTCAAAAACCTTAATTTCTTTTCAACTGAAGAAGGAAAGGCATGAACATCTTGAATGAAATGGAGGTGAGTAAATTATGAGAATTTTTTTTTTTATTATTATGGAAGTGAACTAATACTTTTAAGTCTTATGTGACTCGTAGCCCATGTCTGTTTAGCCCATGTAAGCTTTGAGGTCATCTGTATGCATGTGTACTCTTAAGAGTTGACCAAACAAGCCTGTTTCAACAGGAAAAGTCCTTCACCTTTTATGCCGTGAGCAGAAACTGCTGCTGAGAGACACGCACAGATGTGCTCAGTGTGTAGGTGTGTGTAAACCGTCGGGGTGTGGTGTCCATCTGCCCCCTGAGCATTGGTGCCTCTGTGTCTGATGGATCCGCTGGTGCGCTGGGCCGGATGCCAGCTCTTTCATAATTGTCATTTACCAGCATAGAAGCTTGCAGTTGCTCGCTGATGAGAAACAATTTTCAAACACATTAAATATTCACCACAGTCCCAGTGCTTCCTTCTGAATGGGGCGGAAAAGAGTCACCCCAGCCTTGCTGGTAGATGAAAGCCATGTGGGATACGAGAGGAAGAGACAATATAAGAGTTCGGGGTCAGTTACATTACGTCGTACGCCATCAAACCAGCTTGCCTCCCTCTCCGCATGATTAATCTGACCTTAGTTTAACACCACGGTGTTTACGAGCCACACTGTTTGATCGTGAATGACAACTGGATTTGTCTGTATTAACAGTGGCAGCTCATTGATCCTCGGCTCTCTCTCGCACTTGCGCAAACATACACCCACACACACACAAAACGGAGCTTTTGTTGATCAGCTAGCTAAATGCCAGTCACCCCCTCACCGCCAGGCCTTCCGGCCCCCTCTGTGGAAGCTCGGTGGCAGCTAATTGGACCTCTACCTTCCTCACCAGGCATTTGGGAACAGGTGGCGGCTCTGGCTGTGCACCAGGGACACAGGTGCTCAGCTGCCTCACAATCCTGATCTCTCTCTGTCTCTCTTTCTCTCTCAACGTGCCCTCAGGGAGCAGATCAGCTAACAGCGAGCTGGACTCTGACACAGAATGTGGTCTGTATTCTCAAAGTGGCACGAGGGCATATCTACGATCAGTTTCCAACTGGTCTGAGTCATTATGTACTATTAAAGGGGTCATAGGATGCCCATTTTCCACAAGTTGATATGATTCTTTAGGGTCTTAATGAAAAGTCTGTAACATAGTTTGGTTAAAATTTCTCAATGGTACACCTTTTTTTACCCTGTCAAAAATAGCTATTTTCAGATCAAGCCGTTTTTGTAGCATTTTCCTTTAAATTTTAATGAGCTCTGCTTACCCCGCTCCTTTCTTCTGAGCTGCTCTCAGAGAGACTGTTTACTTTAGCCGCATTCATCGTGAAACTTGCTAATTAGCACATTATTAGGACAGGCGATTTACAAAGATTCATTACAAAACATTATACTCACTTCTTTTGTCCTGTCTGTGTGACGTCACACAGACAGGCATCTGAGATCGGCTCGATTTGAGAAAGGGGAAAACATTTAACAAGATTAAAAAAAAACCACTGGGTGGATTTTTATCATTATAGGGTAGTTGTGTACACACACTGCCAACACACATTTAAGTTCAAACAACTTGTAAAAGTGCATGTAGCATCCTATGACCCCTTTAAGAGGAACCGACCTGCCACAAGGGCTCATACACTAAACTAGACCCAAAAATCTTGAGGAAAATTTTTTAGATATTTTTTGTTGCATTGTGACATTTTCATCACATCATTAATTAATTTTACTGTTTTAATTATACTTGCTTCTCATCAAAGAATCCTGAAAAACAAAAATATTAGTTTTGAGCAGCACAACTGTTTTCAACATTGATAATAATAAGAAATGTTCTTGAGCACCAAATCAGCGTATTAGAATGATTTCTGAAGGATCACGTGACCCTGAAGACTGGAGGAATGACTGCTGAGATTTAGGATTTGCCAAAACAGGAATAAATGTTCTTAATTTTAATGAAAATAATGTCACACTGCAGGCAAATTTCTTTAAAGGGATAGTTCACCCAAAAATGAAAATTCTGTCATTAATTACTCATCCTCATGTTGTTCCAAACCGTAAGATCGTTCATCTTCTGAACACGAAGCAAGATATTTTTGATGAAATCCGAGAGCTTTCTGACCCTCCATAGACAGCAACACAACTACAATGTTCTTACAATACTTTTTGTGCGCAAAGAAAAAAAAAAATTACTTTATTCAACGATTTCTTCCGTGTCGGTGTTTGACGCACGTTCACAAGAGTACCACGATGCCAGGAGTTGTGGTACTCTCTTGAATGCATAGCGGTCTTATGGGTTTGGAACGACACGAGGATGAGTAATTAATGACAGAATTTTCACTTTTGGGTGAACTATCACTTAAAGGTTTTATGTAAATCTTCTTGACATGTTTCATGAGGTTTAAATGAGTTAAATGCCTGTAAAGTTTCACATTTTTTCAGAGTTCATTTACAGTGTCCCAGAAAGTATAAGCTACACAACAAGAGCTGTGAATCTCAAAGCGGGTGCTTGTTTTGGCTGTTGGCTGCTTGGAACCGGCACTCGTGGGTTTTGTGGCATGGTAACATGTTCTCGGAGGTGGGCAGCCGTACCAGAGGCGCCACAGAGATGAGCATGTCAACACACGCTTAATAGGTTTTACCTCCGAGCCCTGGGAACCGCCAGTCACAGGAGAATTAGAGACACGAGGAAGAACTACACTATATGCTAATTAACAATCATAGTTATGAGGGAACGTGCCTGCTGAATGCAAATGCGAATTGCAATTTTCTTGGTGTTCATTTTTATGCATTTCTTTCTTGTCCTTCAGCTGTGTTTCTTGGTGTAATAATGCATATTGTTTGAATAAATTATATTAATTTCCGTTTCTCCCTTTCCCTCAGCCATGACCGAACAATGCAAGATATTGTCTATAAGTTGGTGCCAGGACTGCAAGAAGGTTTGTCTCTTTTATTAATTTTTTTGATGTTTTAGAAATACGATCCCTAAGATCCATGTGAACTGGTAACAAAGATACCTTCATCTGATTATTTTTTTTCTTATGTAAAGCATATTTTATGTGTAAGATTTTAACAGTAAGGCTTTACATTTTTCCTCTTTGCTTTCTTGTGTGCAGCGGAGATGAAAAAACAGAGAGAATTTTATCAGAAGTTAGGCATGGAGGTGCCTGGAGACATCAAAGGAGAGCTGTGTAACATGAAAACCCCCCTGGACTTACAGCACAATGGTACGTCCCAGCTATTTAACTGCTGTAGGTGGTACAGTCCATCTACAATCACAGAGGAAGTGGGACAGTGTGTATATTAAAATTGATCAGAAGTGACAGTAAAAACATTTATAATGTTAAAAAAGATTTCTATTTCAAAATAAATGCTGTTCTTTCATCAACGAATCATGAAAAAATGTATAATGGTTTCCACAAAAAACATTAAGAAGCACAACTATTTCAGAATCAGAATCAGAATCAGAAGAGCTTTATTACCAAGTATGTTTACACACACAAGGAATTTGACTTGACGACAGGAGCTTCCAGTGTAGAAGAAAGTACAAACATAGTGCAGACATACATGATAGTGCAGACATACATAGGAATAACACAGTAGGGATGTAATATAACACTAATATAATAAAAAAGAAAAATTGAATAATGTACTATATACAGAAATAGAAGTATAGGAAAAAAATGTAATTATTTAGATAAATGTACAGTGTTATTTCATCAATGTTATTTCTTAACATTGATAATAAAAAATAAATGTTTCTTGAGCAGCAAATCAGCATATTATAATGATTTCTGAAAGATCATGTGGCATTGAAGACTAGAGTAATGATACTGAAAATTCCACTTTGCATCAGAGGAATAAATTATATTTTAAAATGTATTAAAACAGAAAACAGCTATTTTAAATGGTACTATATCAAATAAATGGGAAGCATAAGAGACCTTTTCTCTTTTTTTTTTGTACAGTGAAGAAAATTGGTGTACAAACATGCTTACATTTTCACATTACAGCTTAACTTTTGTTTGCACAAAACATCATTTCTTATGTTGCCTAGAATTGTTCTTTTATTATATTAGTCTAAAGGAACTGAAGAATGAGGCAAGAATGGTTGAAAGCCTCTAGACTCTAAACAAGCACATTATTTTGGTTTATTCGGTGGTAAACAGGCCCTTACCTTTTGTTTGAGGAAACAGTAATCTAAACCCAGGCAGTATCTTGCTCTTTTCATCTTTCAGTACCGTGTTCAGTGATAGTCTGTGCAAATACTGGCCCTCAGGCAGGTTGAGTCAGCAGTCGTAATGGCTGGATAGATTCATGCATTGTAGTAAATAAGGCTCAGACGTAAGTGGTCTCTTGTTCCACATTGTCTCAGCTAGTTTAGCAGAACTGTTTGTTTTCTGAATAATACTTCATTTGAAGTTTTCAGTCCTCAAGCACACCACAGAACCATCAAACTGAACCAAGAGGAGAAGCATGTGGTGAAATGATGACGTAACTGTCTGCATTACCTGCCCACAAATAAGCATAAAGCATGATAGCCTTTAGTGTTATGAGCATTGAAAATGCTTTTCTGGCCTGGTGTCACAGGTGTGCTTTTATAAGGTGATTTTAGAGAGGGCTGCTCTGAATCTGCCATGGTAGGGTACCTGATGGTGCTTCTCAAATCCCATCACAGTGGATATTAACCAGACTGTTGCCAAGCTTGAAAAAGAAGTCACCCTTCTGGAAAGCATGGTAAAATTGCTACCTGAGCTTGTGCACCTCATCCACAGACAGCTTTATAGAGGGACCTCATCTATTAAACACCCTAACGAAACTTATTTTGCTGGAAGTCCTGCTTTTTCTTTCCTTCACAGTCTTCTTGCTGCAGATTAGCCCAGACTCTGTGAACTTTTTCCCAGTCAGGGAACATTTTAACTATCGGAAAGGATATTCTGAGTGTCCTGGGAACAAGCCATCACTGTAGCAGTCAAGGCTTAAGAACGACTGAACCCAGACTGCATTTCGTCCAGATGCACGAAATCTCTTTCCCTTTCCCATTACTGCGGTTGAGATTTCTGGTGATGCAATGACAATGTCATAGTGATGTTTGACAGCCCCTCATACAAAACCATGAGGGTGTGTGGACAGTCGTTCATTTGAAATGCAATAAAATAAGTCAACCACACTCGACTGGACTGGTTGCATGTATCAAATTCCCTCCTGCGTTGGCCAGTTTTGGTGATATATGAAGTAAATTTTGTTTTAAGGATTTAAATGGAGGAAATTCATAGTTAAATGCAGCTTAAACTATATTGGCAGCATCTGTAGCCTGTTGTCAACAGCCACAGAAAAAAAGGTCAGTAAGATTGTATTTTTGAATAATATAGAAAAGATATCTCATGCTCAACAAGGCTGCATTTTTTTTTTGTTAAAAAAATATATATAAAAAAAGTAATATTGTGAAATTTTCTTGTAAGTTAAAATCACTCATTTGTTTTAATATATTTTAAAATGTAATTTATTCCTGTGATGCAAAGCTGAATTTTTCAGCATCATTACTCTGGTCTTTGTCATATGATCCTTCAGAAATGATTCTAATGTGCTGATCTGACTCAAGAAACATTTTTATTATAATCAATGTTGAAAACAGTTGTGCTGCTTAATACCTTTGCGGGAACCTTAATACATTTTTTTTCAGGATTCTTTGATGAATGGAAAGTAAAAAAAAAAAACAGCATTTGCTTGAAATATAAATCATTTGTAACACTATAAACATAATACATTTAAACATCTTTCCTGCCACTTTTGATTAATGCATTTTGCTGAATAAAAGTGTTGATTGTATTTAAAAAATATTAAAGAAATCTTATTGACCCCAAACTTTTGAAAAGGTTACATTGGATCCCTCTCATCAATATTAATAAAGGAGAGTATTTTTAGGCTTCCATAAAACTGTAATGAGATGCAGCCCTAGTTTCTGACCTGATCAGTGGGTAGCTGTCTGCCTGTCTGAGGTGTGAAGCGTTCTTTGGGCAGGTTGAATCACAAATTAATCTGTTTCCATTGATGAGGTGCAGACTTGTTTTGGAGACTGGCAAATGCATGGAGGAGCAGGTTGAGATAATTGCTTTTTTGTGCTTGATGAATGTTTCTTCACTGTGTAATGAAGAAACTCTTCCCAGAGTCACAAACTTGTACTCAATATAATTCCAGCTCTGAGAAGCAATGAATTACAAATTCTTGGAATCTTAATATGAATAATGATTAAACATTGATTGTTTTATAATGCGAAGATGATGTTTGGAAAGATAAATGCATGTACTACAGTATTTTTAAAAGCAGAATTGTGGAGAGATGGATGTGCACAAAAAGGTGGTTCTTATGTTTGTCTGGGGACTCTCTTGTTAATTGTTTTTTTTTTTTTACATTTTACCCCACCAGGTGACCTGAAATCAGAAGATCCAGCCAATAAGGAAGCAGGAGACGAGAAAGCAGAGGAGGACAATGACTACCATCGCAGTGATGAGCAGGTAGGTTTCCCCGTACCCATCTGACCTCACTAATGTCCCACAAGGGAGCCTCACATTCTGTTAGCGTGTCCTAGTTAGTAAGAACGCGTAAGGGCTATGTTTGGAATATCATACTACTGTACTAGTCTATTTCTGCAGTGTACAGTACTTTGGAATACATGGATGGACATATATTTCCAAGTCTACAAGAGCAGACCCATGCCGCATAGAATAGCAAATCCCATAATGCAGTGTGCTCAACATGACCAATTTCCATTTTTAGAGTGATGAATGAACCAATTATATCAACTTTTAACTTTTTTTTTAATTTAAGATATTTTTTGCACAAAATTTAATTACAAATATTTTTTGAAAGAAGTTGCTTATGTTCACCAAGGCTGACAAAAAGCTATAAAAAGCAGGAATATTGTGAAATATTGTAACAAGTTAAATATGTCTTATTTAATGATATATTTTAAAATATAATTCATTATTTAAAATATTACCATTTTGTATTTAATATTTATTTTTTAGATCAATTTTGAATTAACTTAATTAATTTCAACATGCACATAATGAGGTCAAGTGTAGCATAATACTGTTTACCTTTATCATTGCATAATGCATTTACCTTGTATTAAAAAAAACCCCCTGCAGTAGTCAGTGCAGTATTCTAGTATTCCATTTAAAAATGTCAATATGTCAGATGCTCTACCCCTTCCTGTCTGTAATATCCAGTCTGTGTTCAGATATTAATGCAGAGCCATTTCAGTGTTTTAGAGGGTTGGTAGTTTCATTAAAGACTCTTATATAGTGGAGTTTGTATTCCTTCTCTCCTCTGAGCTTCTTAATAATGTAATAACAGAAGGTTGTGCGGCTGCTGTCTACTCACTGCTTCTGCATTAGGAATACAGATTCTCTTCCTTATATAGATTCTGATGCCAAGTGGAGTGTAGGGTGTTCTGTCTGTTATGCTGCATATACCATCTTGGATACATTTGCGTTGTTGGCAATATTAAAATATATACCTTTTTTTTTTGCAATGATTGCATTTCCAGCAAAAGCAACTCATAAAATAACTCCTGCTGTGATATAAGATTTCCTAGTGGAGTGTGTGCATGATGTGTGAGCGAGATTTAGAGAGCAGAAAGCACAAAGAAGAACAAGGCATGGAGACGGTATGGTGTAAATGGCTAAGTATGGGTGTGTATTGTTGTTTGTTGGAGGAAGAGATCGATGAAGATTTCAGAGTTACTGATGTCCTGTGGTCATGAGTTTTCTTGCAAAAGTGCAAGGACAGATTGTCTGTTCATACGGCCTGCTGTAGTAAAGCTGAGACAGGCACTTTGGCCTCATATATAATGTAAAAAGACAATGAAAATTTCAACAATGCTCGTTCAGCTATGCTCGGATGGCTGTGGAACACTTCTGTGCCTGTTGGTCAGACCCATCCGGCGTGACCTTGTGAGGAGAAATGGGGCCAACAAGAACCAGCCTGTGCCAAAAGTGGGTAATGCAAATTAATTAAATGGATTTATTACTGATATTTATTTAGTACCATTTGTGCAGAAAATGTAACTCCACTGCTAATAAACAAACTTGCTGGATAAAATTCACTCTGCATCTGGTTTAAATGAAAGAGTAAAATTGTCCATTAAAGTTGTTATTGTTTTTTTTCCTCCATTTAATTCATTATAAGCATATTTATCTTGCTTCATCCACCATTTTGAATTGAAGTACACTATAGGATTGCCTTTAAAGGGGTCATATGATGCGATTTTCAATTTTTCCTTTCTCTTTGGTCTCGTCGCTCCGGCCGGGACACGGCATCAACAGTATGGCGAGGGGCGTAACATTTCTGTCACACGCTTGAGGTAGCTTTGTAAAAATCGACGCGTTTCAAAAAGGCGGGGCATAGAGGAGAAACAATAATGTACAGTATGTGGAAAATAATGTGTTTTTTTAACTTTAAACTGCATAAACACATTTCATTACAGCAAATACACAAAATAATGTTCTTTTTAGCAGCATCACTTGACCCCTTTAATTCTAAGGGTTAGAGAGAGTGTAGAGAATCGACATTTAAAAATTAAATTGACTGATTTTGGTGCAAGAAACCTTGATTAGTTCTGAGGGCAAAATAAAATACTGCAAGTGTGGAATACAGCATTTTTTAAATTACTTCTGAATATGTGCTTATAATAGCATGGTGAGTGTGTGATAGATACCAACCTGTGGTGATTCCCTACACAAACCAGAATATCTACCCTTGTAGAATTAAATTTTAAATCACAATAATCAACAGCTCATGGCATCTTGAGGAAGGAAGGATATTCGGTGGTGGCTGCGGCAAATAAAAGGCCTCTTATGTGCTTGTTCTGGGGTCTGGAGGTTTAATTGGTTGAGTTTAGTTCATCATTAGTCATTTGTGTGACTGTTTGCGGTGAGCATAGCAGCCCCGGCCGTGCAGTAATGACCCAGTAATCACACACACACACACACACGCGCAGCTAATGGCGAAGTTCCTTCCTTGTGTTTAATAGTACGCCCATGTTTGTATTACATCTCACCACCACCTGCCTATAACCGAGTAAATCTCCGATTTACAGCACATTGTTCTTGTAAAGAATGTGGTTGTACGTGGCCCTCAGAAACCCTCAGCTTTCTCCTGGCACCGTTTGCTCTTGAAATGGGCTGGCATTTAGCCGCCAGGAGTAGCTGCCCCTCCTCATCTTTCTCCATTACTGTCTGTTCTTGGTGAGGCCTGGTCCAAATGGGCCGCTGTGCCACTCTGCACTGCTCAGTCACTTATCGGCAGAAGGACAGAGGGACGGGGAGAGAGAGAGGCATGAAATTCTTAATGCGCCTTGACTCTCTGAAGCCCTCACTCTGCCACTGCACCTGTCGGGCAGCCCGAGGCGACTGCAGTCAACTGGCGACTCAACCCTCAGCTCAGTTTTGAAAGATGACGGAGCTCTCACTGGCATCTGCTGCTTTGTTGTGGAAATTGTGTTGGTGGCGTCGGTTTTTGTATGTGTATTTTGTATATATTTTTTTTTTATTATGCAAGTAAGGAATGTGACTATTTACAAGTGCCAAATACAGAATCACTTGGACAAACGAACATATATCCAGATAGCTAACATTTCAAGATCATTCTGATAACTCCTGTATGTGTATTCTTGTGATTGTGAGCATGTGTGTGTGTGTGCGTGCATGTTATTGTATGTAAGTGTGTGGGAGGAAGCATACAAATCATTGATTAGGGTTGTCCCTGATCCCTCCGTCGCAACAACATATCATAGCTTAATCCCAAGCCCATGTCACGCCACAACGGGAGTGCCTTGGAAAGATGCTGCGGGGCAACAGGGCCCAAAGCTCTCCCCCCATCCCCCAAAACACCAGCCATCCATGGCCACTACCTGCATGCCACGCTTGTCTCAGATGTCTGTTATTTATTTATTTACATATGTTTTTTAATGTATAGATGTGTATATGTCTCAGCTAATTTGTGATGCATTAAAAAGGTGAGACGTGTAGTGCAGCCCAGGCCAGGGACCCGGCCCACCCACGCGGCCCACTTACCCTTTGTATGTGTCTCCCTTTTTTTTAAATTTTAAATAGAATATATATACGTACACACATATACACATACATACATACACACACATACATATATATATATACACATATATACATGCATACATACACACATGCCAAGCATTTTACTAGGTGTGCATGTATTTTAGCTAATATGTGATGCATTAAAAAAGCGAGGCATGCATGTCAGAACCAGCTAAGGTGAGAGATCCTGGAAGAAAGAGCTCAGAGAGACGGCGGGGAGATACTGGCCCCATGCCCCACATCATCTCCTCCCACCCATATTTCAACTCCACCATACCAAATATGGACCGGGATGTCACTGGGGACCAGAGACAGGAAGAGAGAAAAAAATAAAAAAATAAATAAAAAACTTTTTTTCTAATGCAATATATTCTATAAGAAGGTTAGTCCAGTAGTTGAAATGTATAAATTTCCAGTTTAACAGAATTATTCTTTTGGCGATAGTTAGAGAGATGAGGAGTGGATTTTTGTATTTAATCGGAAGATTATCAATTTCTGTAGTATTACCCAGTAAACAAAGTGATAGGAATCCTACAGCCCATAATGATGGAAAGTTTATCGGTCACTAATATCCAAAATGAGCAAACAGGTTGGCAGGTCCATGTGGCATGCAAATAGTCATCGGTGCTGCCCAGTGTGCATTGTGAGCATATATCTGTGTCGCTTAGACCCATTTTAAATGTTTTCCTTTGAGTGATGTGAGTCCTGTGAATTATCTTGTACTGTATTAGTTGTAGGTTTGTATTGCTAGTCATAGAAAATATATTACTACAGATTTCTTTCCAGAAGTCGCTGTTGGGGGAGAAAGCCAAGTCATTTTCCCATTTAGCAATTGGTAAAGTTATTGTTGTATTGGTATTTAATATAAGTTTATAGAGTTTGGATATTAATTTTCTAGAATTGGTGAGTTTCAATATCTCTTCCATCAACTGAGAGGGATGCAGTGGGTTATTTATTACATTAATCTTGGATTTGATTATGGATTTTATTTGTTAATACTGGAGATACTGTTCTGGCCCTGCATTTTTTGAATAAGAATTATGTTACTTAACTTTTATTCTTGACTTGATGACCTGTTTGGGTTTATGCTTAGGTTTGTTGATGACATTATTTAATTTAGCAGATGCTTTTAACAGGAGCGATACATCCTAAGGAAAAAGTAGCATAAATGTGCTTTCTTGACAGCCAGGACCTAAATTTAACACTTGTAAATCACAAAAATCATATTTATTCATTTATTTATTTTTTGACTTGTTACTTTTTTAGAAACACTATTGCAAACATAATTAACAGTCTAAATCAAATTATAGTAATAATACTTCAGTGACGTATAGTAGCATTGAAAGACGCTTCTTATGCTCATCAAGGCTGCATTTATTTGATCAAAAATACAGTAATATTGTGAAATATTATTGCAATGTAAAGTGAAATATTATTGCAATGTAAAGTAATGGTTTTCTAATTGTATATTTTAAAATGTTATTCCTGTGATGGCAAAGCTGAAATTTCAGCATCATTACTCCAGTCTTCAGTGTCACATGATACTTCAGAAATCATTCTAATATGCTGCTTAAGAAATATTTCTTATCCTGTGCTGCTTTATATTTTGTTAAACGATACTTTTTTCTTAGGAATCTTTGAGTATAAAGTTAAAAAGAACAGCATTTATTTGAAGTAGATTTTTTTTTACATTAAAAAATGTTTATACGGTTTCCTTGCTGAATAAAAGTATCCATATCTTTAAAAACAAAAAAGATCATTCTAACCCCAAACTTTTGAATGGTACTGTAAAGTGATTCAAATCAAAGATGTACAAAATGTCCGCTAAAAAAAATCTGTTGTCACTCACATTTTCTCTCAGCATCGTTTATCTGGAATGCCACAAAATATCTATTTTTGAATAATGCAAAATTTAAGCTGTTCAAATTTACAGGGTTCCTACGAGGTTCAAGCGATTCAGTTCATTTTACAAGATTTGGAATGCCCTGCAATGTCATCAAACACTGATGAAATCACATACTTGTGTATATAAATATAGTATACATTTAAATATGATTACAAATCTTTTAATTTATTGAAAATTAATTACCTCCAATTGCTTCTCACTGCAAATTGCTGTCAGTTTAAACCTTGTTAGATGACGACAAACCAATTTCATTTAGAGTTTCTAGGCGATGTGAGTGACAGCAATCATTAATGATGCAATGTTTTATACAAAATAGTACAGTACAGGTCTAACAAAGCAACAAGAAGACTGTGAGAGCCTTGATTAGAGATTGAAGGATCATTTAACCAGTTTAGGTTTAGTACCTGAAATATCATGTTTTTACATGTGTAAGTATTTTGTGAGGCTCTACGTGGTATCTGATATTTAGTTTGAGCCTAGAAGGTAATTGTTGAATGTTCTTGTTCACACAATGTAGTTAAGCTAAAGCTAAGTCACAGTCTCTCTTGCTTTTGTCTGTTCAGGTGAGTATCTGTCTGGAGTGTAACAGCAGTAAGCTCAGAGGACTCAAGCGGAAGTGGATTCGTTGTTCGGCTCAGGCGACGGTTCTCCACCTCAAGAAGTTCATCGCGAAGAAGCTAAACCTGACATCTTTCAATGAGGTATGTGATCCGCCAGACCTGGAGCTCCCTCATGCTAAGAGCGAAGTTCAAAATGAAACCCATAATCTTCCTTTTCCCTCGGTTGAAGTTGACTCGTTAGAGACCTTTGCCACCATGCCGGCCGGCATCGGCGTTCCCTTCATGACAACGGCTCTTGCGTGAGTCACCATGTGCATTTCAAAGCTCCTCCGCGCTGTCAAGATTCCCATAAAACTTTCAGCATGCCTCATATTTTCAGAGACAAATAATAGCCTGTAATATCATTTGCTCTCTGTCATGTATCTCGCAGCCTGCCAACATCTCATAGTACAATTTAACACAAAACTTGACTAATTATTGTTGCTCCATCCCCCTTTTTTCCTTCCTTTGTGTTAGAAATGTGTGGGCTATTCCACCGCACACATCCGTCAAAAACTTTCCCCCGCAATAATACTGTCAGATGCCTGTTGTTCTCGGCGAGTATCGAGAGTTAAAGCTGCCAACAGCACAATACCGCTCCGAGCCAGATAAAAAATACAACTCCGAAATGGCAGCAGTTTGTGTAGCGGCTCTGTTTGAAGTGTAGGAGAAAAGCAAAATCTTTGAAGCACTAAATCCTAATAAGCATCAAAAGTTTCATTGTTTCACTGTCAGACGTTTCTGTCTCTGAACATCCCTGGCTCGCATCCTAGATGACTTTAAAGGGATAGTTCACCCAAAAATGAAAATTCTGTCATCAATCTCCTCCGCGTCACCCTGGTGCCATTTTGGAGATTATCCACTGAATGCAAACAGCGTATGCTATTCTGTGTCAGGATACGTTGTTTTCATTCAAATCAAAGCATAAACAACGTAGAAAACGTGACGCAGCTGACACAGAATAGCATACGCTGTTTACGTTCAGTGAATATTCTCCAAAATGGCACCAGGGGGACACGGAGACGAATTGTTGAATAAAGTCGTTATTTTTGTTTTCTTTGCGTACAAAAAGTATTCTCGTAGTTTCGTAAAATTACGGTTGAACCCCTGATGTCACATGGATTATTTTACCGATCTCCTTGCTACGTTTCTGGACCTTGATTGTGGTAATTGCATTGCTGTCTATGGGAGGGTCAAGAGAGCTCTCAAAATTCATAAAAAATATCTTAATTTGTGTTCCGAAGATGAACGGAGGTCTTACGTGAGTGACAGAATTTTCATTTTTGGTTGAACTAACTCTTTTAACGCTGAATAGTGCTGAGAGCTCATGGCCTCCAGCAGGTGTTGCTGTGGTTGTGCGAGCCAAAACACACAGACACAGGCACTGGTGTTTCACTGCACACTATTCCAGAGAGAGCGGCATCCCTTATACTGTGATACACATAATCCTTTGGGCGGTTATGGCTGCTCTTGTGCATTAAAGGTTTTGCGTCTTTTGCTTTGGCTTGAATAATAGGTGGAACTGAATGTTGTGAGTGTACAAAGGACTGTCACTTTTCTGTAAAGCACCATAAAATCCCACCTGTCCCCTGAGACGTTCGTATACAATTGATTATGCGGTTTTCTGGAATACTTTTTTCTGATTGGTCAGTTGCAGTGTTCTCTGGTCATATTTTTGTGTAATGGCTGTTAAACTGTACATTTGAGCAATGTCCTAATTATGTTCTACATAGCGGTTACTAAAATATTTTTATATTGTAACTTTGATTAAAAAAATCACTCATATGATTAATAAATAATGTGTATAGAGTGAAAGAGGGTTTATTTATTTATTTGGTGATTAGCTGTGAAATATGTTGGAATATCTGTGCAAAACTAGCCTAGATGTTTTAAAACTTAGCTGGACTGTGGGGTGTAAGATCTCGCGATGCATTGTTAATGTTTTTAACTTGACACATCATCTTAAAAACTTAACATTTATGTCATGAAAATGTTCGAGTCCGACAGTAATTGTCTAAATGTTAACTTGAGGCAGTGAATTCAATTTGATTGCTGTAATGTTGTGCTAAAGTTGTAAGCATGCTGAAACCTTCTCCATGAAGTCTGAGGTTGCTAAAAATGTGAAAACTTAAAAATAATCCAGATAAACTCATTAGGAATCATTCAGGATGGCTAACTGGTCATCGAGCAGCAGACTATTTGACCATCCCGACCCATCCCTAATAAGGGTCCCATTCAGTTTATTGTGCGATAATGAGCAGCTGACTTATTTAAAGGTGCTGTATGTAATTTTTTGACTACAAAAGCATAACAATACCATGTGTTTGCAGATATTTAATAAACATGCTAAATTCACACATTTGTTTGTCCGTAAAACAACATCAGAGCGAGTTATTCTGCTTTGAAATGTACGCTCTGTGTCGGAATGTTTTGTTTTGGTCTGTCTGACTCCGCCCACTGTGAGTGTAACCAATAGTATTGCGACAGGGTTGCCAGTTTGTGGTAAACGCAGTGTATCGCAGCCATTAAAGCCAGCAAACGAACTGGGTCAAAGATCGCAGATTGTACCCGACCTAAAAAGCCTCTGCATCTATTGAAAAAGTGGAATATTAAACACAAATTCATGACCTTAAACTGTAAGGCTCGTTGGCTAACGTTGACTTGTTCCTTGTTGCATCTTGCAACCTGTGTGAGCGTCGAGTCTGAGGAAGAGGGTGCGGGAGAAACAACACTCTTCAATATTTTGAATTTGGACTGCAGTACCCATTTTAACTGCTAGCTGTCAATATTACATACTGCACCTTTAATGGTACTGCAGGACAACGGAAATAATAGTTTTGTTTAGTCTTTTCTCGTATACTGTATTTTTGGGGCTTGTTTGCTATATTTGTGTGCTTATTTTCAGCTGGACATCTTATGCAATGAAGAAATCTTGGGCAAGGACCATACTTTGAAATTTGTTGTGGTAACAAGATGGAGATTTAAGGTAATTAATGATAAACTTGTGTGAATGTATGCTTGTCGTAGATTAGCTTGGGTTTATTCTTCCCGTTTGCCGTACTGATGTGCATGTCACTTTCTATACATGCATGGATAATTTGCATAATTTGCATGCATGCATAATCAAACACAGCATGTGAAGATATTAAATTGTCTTTGTGTTGTCTTGACCAGTATTATATATTCCTCTCTTCCATCTCAAGTAATGTTCATTCAACAGCAAGTCAGAAATTGACATTTTGATGCAGAGATGTTTTTTTTTTTAAAGGGGTCATATGATGCGATTTCAAGTTTAACGAAGTGTTTGAGAGAGGCGGGGCATAGAGGACCTACAATAATGTACAGTATTTGAAAAATAATGTGTTTTTTGAACATTAAAGCATGTCAACATATTCTGTTACACCAAATACACCAAATAATGATCTTTAAAAAAGCATCATATGACCCCTTTAAAGGTTGAATGTCTAATTCTGCTTCCCTGAAATGCCATTGCAAAAACAATAGATGCACTTGACTTTCTGTGCCTTTGTTTCCATTCTAGTGGCTGTATGACTTTCAGTCACATGAATGCTTGTGTGTTTTGTGTGCGTTCCAGAAATCCCCCCTCCTCCTTCATTACAGACCCAAAATGGATCTGCTGTAGTTGGACAAAAACGCTTGGTTGTTTTGGCCCAGTGGCTGAGGACTGTGCTACGTGCTATATATGCAGAGGCCATCAACGCCCACACCAAACAAACACCCGTCAACACAGATACGAGCCAGCAAACAACAAAACCAGCACAGCCACTGCAACACTGGCGACTTTTGGGAACAACCGCTTTTCTCTGTTTGTTCGTCCGCTATATGTCCTATATATGTGAAAAATTGAGAGAAAGCATATATTTATACTTTTGTATAGATGAGAGAAGTGGAACCAAGACCCTATTGGTGCGCTGTTTACACTATTAAAACAAAAAAAGACAAAAAAAAAGGTCATGAGAAAAGGTTTAACATTTTTTTTGTACCATTGAACTTTTTTCCCAATTCAATTATGGGCAAAAAGATAGTGCTCGGTGTCTGCCGTCCTCCGTGGAAGTGTCCACTTTTACACTGCTAACCAGAAGAGAGAAGGCATTTCAAACTGACCGCTCTCTCTCAGGTCCTACCTAACACTTCTCGGGAGCGCAGAGCCTTTCTAAACATATATAAAGCAGTTTATATGAGTGTATTATTTCAGAGCGGTTTCTTTCTTTACTTTTCGGCGTCGCTACGAGTGGAATTGTGAATAGGCAAATTTATGTGTAGTATTTATGTTCTATTTACCAATATTGTATATAAAAGTTGTTGGTGGTGAGAAGGGATGAAAGATGTAATGAAAGTGTGTGTGAAAGGCAAGAAAAGGCAAGGCAAGAAAAATAGAGACCGATTAGAGTGGTTTTCCAAAAGTGCTATATTTTGGCCTGTGTTTATGTGGCTACATGGAAAAGACATAAATATTCAGCTAAATTCAAGGCAGATTCCAAATTGGTTGAATCTCACTAAATATTTTTCACCCCAAAATCAAAAGAAAAAAAAAGAAATTGTATTTTGCCTAAAGGAAATGAAGCTTGGGACCACTAAGATTTGTTTTTGCCACTATTTTCAGGACAATTACGCAAATCCCCTGCCCGAATTCAGACATTATCATAATGCATCTGTATGTTTTATGTTTTTGTGATTTTAATTTTTCTCAATACAGATTTGCATTACTGTAATACAGTAAAAAGTGTATTACAGTAAAAAATGCAGCTTTTTATCATTATTTACACACCTTAAAGTCAGTACATTGTATGCATCTGTGATGTATAAATACAATTTTAAAATCACATTTAAAAAATTTTGTAGGATTAAAAAAAAATTTTTTTTTTATTTGCATTGCGGTAATGAGCAGTTTTGTAGATTATTTATTAAGAAAATAATGTCACGATGCAAAAAAGTTTTAATGGTCATAAAAACAATCTACTTTTTCTTAAATATAATTTAATAAATGAATTAAAATAATTATAATTATTATTTTATAAATTATTTTACAAAAGATATATAAATTATTTCGAGTTTTTCCTATTTTTTTCATTAGATTTTGGGGTAAAATATGACCCAAGCAATTTGACAAGAGTTATGAAATTCACTCTATCAGTACATCTCTTTTTAGTGGTGCAGACATTTTATGATGCAAAAAGCTCATATTTTGGTTCTCTTTAATTAAGGATGATTTTTAAGTGTCTAAGTAAACGCATCAGTGATTAAAATTGATTTTTGAACAGGAAAGGTGCTTTTAATCATTTGATCCTCCCAAATGTTCATTTGCAGCTCTAGAATCATTAAGGATGTGTGAGGATGAATCCTTAGTATGTTAATATCTTTAACTTACTTTCATAAACAGCCAACCCCTCATATACACGTACGTCCCGTCAGCCTCAATGTCATATATGCAATGCATTACCATTTATGATAGCGCATCAAGAACCGGGTTGACCGGGTACTCGGTACCACCGGTACTTAAAAAAACCTGGTACCGTAACGTTTATATTTTTTTAGTACCGACTTGGTACCGAAATACCGGGTCTTTTGACAACACTAGTAAGGGGCGTTACATTTCCGACGAGTGCTTGTGGTGTTCGGCCAATCACAATGCACTGGGTCAGCTGGCCAATCAGAGCAGACTGCGCTTGTCGGAAGGAGGGACTTTGTAGAAAACGAAGTGTTTGAGAGAGGCGGGGCATAGAGGACCTACAATAATGTACAGTATTTGAAAAATAATGTGTTTTTTGAACATTAAAGCATGTCAACATATTCTGTTACACCAAATACACCAAATAATGATCTTTAAAAAAGCATCATATGACCCCTTTAAAGGTTGAATGTCTAATTCTGCTTCCCTGAAATGCCATTGCAAAAACAATAGATGCACTTGACTTTCTGTGCCTTTGTTTCCATTCTAGTGGCTGTATGACTTTCAGTCACATGAATGCTTGTGTGTTTTGTGTGCGTTCCAGAAATCCCCCCTCCTCCTTCATTACAGACCCAAAATGGATCTGCTGTAGTTGGACAAAAACGCTTGGTTGTTTTGGCCCAGTGGCTGAGGACTGTGCTACGTGCTATATATGCAGAGGCCATCAACGCCCACACCAAACAAACACCCGTCAACACAGATACGAGCCAGCAAACAACAAAACCAGCACAGCCACTGCAACACTGGCGACTTTTGGGAACAACCGCTTTTCTCTGTTTGTTCGTCCGCTATATGTCCTATATATGTGAAAAATTGAGAGAAAGCATATATTTATACTTTTGTATAGATGAGAGAAGTGGAACCAAGACCCTATTGGTGCGCTGTTTACACTATTAAAACAAAAAAAGACAAAAAAAAAGGTCATGAGAAAAGGTTTAACATTTTTTTTGTACCATTGAACTTTTTTCCCAATTCAATTATGGGCAAAAAGATAGTGCTCGGTGTCTGCCGTCCTCCGTGGAAGTGTCCACTTTTACACTGCTAACCAGAAGAGAGAAGGCATTTCAAACTGACCGCTCTCTCTCAGGTCCTACCTAACACTTCTCGGGAGCGCAGAGCCTTTCTAAACATATATAAAGCAGTTTATATGAGTGTATTATTTCAGAGCGGTTTCTTTCTTTACTTTTCGGCGTCGCTACGAGTGGAATTGTGAATAGGCAAATTTATGTGTAGTATTTATGTTCTATTTACCAATATTGTATATAAAAGTTGTTGGTGGTGAGAAGGGATGAAAGATGTAATGAAAGTGTGTGTGAAAGGCAAGAAAAGGCAAGGCAAGAAAAATAGAGACCGATTAGAGTGGTTTTCCAAAAGTGCTATATTTTGGCCTGTGTTTATGTGGCTACATGGAAAAGACATAAATATTCAGCTAAATTCAAGGCAGATTCCAAATTGGTTGAATCTCACTAAATATTTTTCACCCCAAAATCAAAAGAAAAAAAAAGAAATTGTATTTTGCCTAAAGGAAATGAAGCTTGGGACCACTAAGATTTGTTTTTGCCACTATTTTCAGGACAATTACGCAAATCCCCTGCCCGAATTCAGACATTATCATAATGCATCTGTATGTTTTATGTTTTTGTGATTTTAATTTTTCTCAATACAGATTTGCATTACTGTAATACAGTAAAAAGTGTATTACAGTAAAAAATGCAGCTTTTTATCATTATTTACACACCTTAAAGTCAGTACATTGTATGCATCTGTGATGTATAAATACAATTTTAAAATCACATTTAAAAAATTTTGTAGGATTAAAAAAAAATTTTTTTTTTATTTGCATTGCGGTAATGAGCAGTTTTGTAGATTATTTATTAAGAAAATAATGTCACGATGCAAAAAAGTTTTAATGGTCATAAAAACAATCTACTTTTTCTTAAATATAATTTAATAAATGAATTAAAATAATTATAATTATTATTTTATAAATTATTTTACAAAAGATATATAAATTATTTCGAGTTTTTCCTATTTTTTTCATTAGATTTTGGGGTAAAATATGACCCAAGCAATTTGACAAGAGTTATGAAATTCACTCTATCAGTACATCTCTTTTTAGTGGTGCAGACATTTTATGATGCAAAAAGCTCATATTTTGGTTCTCTTTAATTAAGGATGATTTTTAAGTGTCTAAGTAAACGCATCAGTGATTAAAATTGATTTTTGAACAGGAAAGGTGCTTTTAATCATTTGATCCTCCCAAATGTTCATTTGCAGCTCTAGAATCATTAAGGATGTGTGAGGATGAATCCTTAGTATGTTAATATCTTTAACTTACTTTCATAAACAGCCAACCCCTCATATACACGTACGTCCCGTCAGCCTCAATGTCATATATGCAATGCATTACCATTTAATTGAAGATGTAACATTCAGTCCTTACAATGACGTGATGTCAGTTCTCTGCTCCTCCACAGTACGAATGTAACCCACAAGTAACCGTCCATATGTATTGTACAGTTATTTGTTTTATCACTGTCTTTAGTGCCAAAGGCTTCATACTCCCTCCTGACTTCACTCTATTCCGGATGGCAAGCTGCATGAATGGCAGAATGCGAAAAGCGTTTGACCTTAACTGATTTAATATAGAGGAATATGGCAAATTGAGATCAGAGTATGATTTTTCAGGTTAGGTTAGTGAAAATTGGCTAGTTGTTGAAATCGATGGTTTTATTTATTTATTTATTTTTTTTGTGAGCCCACAATGAATTAAAGTTGTTTTTATTTCCATTGTGGCAGACAAACTGCTTCTAGCTGATCAAACATTAAAGGGCTCTTATCAGATTTCTAACGTAAATGTATTTGAAATCTTTCTTAAAGAGCTAATTGACTTTTTATATCCAAACGTTTACTTAAAAAGTCTGTTTTTACTTTGAAACAATCCACTATAGCGGTCAACTTTTACACGGGTAAATGCCAAACCAGCTTGACCAAATTTCTCTGGATCATTCTCATCATTAGGTTATTCCACAAATACTGATTTTTTTTGTATATCCAATACTGGAGTCTTGCCCATGAGTCTTTTTTCGCTGTCTTGTAATGTGAATTATGTCAGTATGCGTTCTGTTTTCAGCTTCACTGCATATTGTTTGGCTTTATTGCATCACCAATATGCTCTTGTAAAGAGGATGGTGTCATGATGGTTTAAATATTGCATTCTTGAATGTATCAGCCATTTCACGCAAACATTTAAATGGCTAGCGTACCTAACAGACTGCAGGTTTATTCCTGGTGATGAAAAGGCAACAAATGCATGATATTACGGTTTTATTTAATGCGTTTCTGATACTCGCCATTTTTTGGTCATTGCCATGGTGAAGGCTGGTGTTCGCTGGTGTTTCTCCCATTTGAGCCAATAACTGGTGCTAATGTTTTCTACCTTTTACAAATAAACCGAACTAAACATGGTGCAGACCAGGGCAGAGTCTTAAAATACCTGTATAGCTTTTTGAAATGTTTGGTGCTCTCAGGTCTTGGGAAACTTGTTTTTACAGCCTGTCTTTGAGGAAAGTTGGTTATGGATTCATGAATTTTCTTTTACTGCTGTCCTAGGTCACTCTGAATAAGTCTCAAACGGCAAAAAAACACCTTCGCTGTCCTAAAGAACACTAGCATTTAGAGTGAAGACCTGTTGTACATCATTTCCACAGCTTTGCTCGATCATCCCAGGATTTGAACATGGCAACTTGTTCTGGCACTGTTCTATATTGTTAAACCTCTATCACAAATCTCTATGCGGTTGTTCCATTTTTTGACGATGAAGGCAAGTCGGAAGACAGCGTTTTTTGCTTTTAGTATTGTTTAAATCACCACGCCGTTCCACTCTCCCAGGGCCTCATTGTGCATGAGAGGTGTTTTAGCGCTCTGAGGTAGATTCGCTATCCTGCGCAGTATTGGGATGAATCGATGCTCGGGCCATGTTATCAGGCTTGCATTGAGACATCAGCGCTACTTCACTTGACAGGCAGGCTGTAAGAAGCTTACTAGAGACCTGCATTACTGCTTTAGAAGCTGTGGACTGTGTCCAGACTGAAGTTGCCAAGACTGGAGGCTGGTCGTCTTATCATTTCCGTTTGCTAGTTTTTTTTTGGCAGCGTGTGGCCCTGCGTCAATGGTGCTCCGTGACATTGAAATTCGAAACTGAGCTACAAATCTGGAGATGTAGAGATGATATCAGAGGATGATCCTTAGGTGAATCTCAGGAAATTATCTGTAACATATCCGTGTCGTATTTCACCCCAAATGAAAAAAAGAAGTTATATTTTGCTATTGTGTAATGACCAGTGTAATGTTTTGAAATACATTTTCCTCCAATTGTCATTAATGTAATGCAAAAAATATCTCATTACTGTAATGTAAAAAGATTATATTTAATTATTTATACATGGAAATATTTCTTGTAGGCATTTATGCTGATGTAAATCAATGTGAATTTTGTGGGGGGAAAAAACTGAGAATGGCCAGATGTGTTATAGTAATGATAGTTTGGGGGCAAGTTTGGCTTAATTGTCATGTTAAAGAGAGAGTTCACCCAAAAAAATATACTCTTCCTCATGTTTTTCCAAACCGGTATGCATTTTTCCATATAGTGTATTTCAATGGCTACCAAAAACTGTTTTGTTACCAACATTCTTAAAAATATCTCCAACAGAGGAAAGAAACTCATACAGGTTTGGAACAACTAGAGGGTGAGTAAATTACGATATAATTTAAATTTTTGGGTGAACTATCCCTTTAATGGTCTTAATGGTAAAAGAATAGGGTTAATTTTCTATATATATATATATATATAAAATATAATTTCTTTTTTTTTTTAGGTGTGAAATTTGACCTATACATGTTTTCACGATTCACCTCTTTGTGACAACAGAAAACATTTCAATAAAATAAAAACGACCCATTTCTCCATCGTGCAAGATTTCAGCTGTGCTGGAAAGCACTTCTTATTTATTGTCTTTTGAAAAGCTTACAGCAGCCCTAAAAGGGCACCATTTCGGTTTATTTCTCATTCTGTATATCATCTCTCTCCAGTCACTCTCTCGAGTCAGGATTGTCTGTCCTCTGAGTCATCTGCCGTGGTTGTATTCTCACTAGAGCAATGTGTTTTTAAAGAGCACTCTGCGTTAAGGTCTGAGAGTCTGTAAAATCAGACTATGAGGCAGACACACAGAAACCACAATCCTGTCCTAATGGGGTTTCAGCAGGCGACTTTTCTAAGGTTGCGTTGATTGAGCTACTATGATTGGTCAGTTTTTGGGTTCCATTGATTATGAGCCTGATTGGCTAGTGGTTGCAAGGTATGTCACTGTGGCTATTGTTTGCTGTCAGTTAAAAGTATTGAAACATCCCTGTAAGAAATCTGTCTTAATTGGCAGCAGGAGTTTGTTTGGGCAACCATTTTTTACAATTATTCGCAGTCTGGGTATTATATTTGGATTGTTGTTGATTTGAAGAAACCAACCTTCAAGGTGGCACGCTCAAATGAGCCATATATATGTATCCCACTTCTCACATTTCCCCCCATTAAATGTTATTTATTTATACTGTAAAGACTGAAGTGATCTGAAATATAAAGTGTGTCGAGATTTGCCGCCTCTCATCGATATCTTTATCTGTACATGCTTTGATTGATTGATATATATAGGATTTGAACATGATGAAATAGTGTCACTTAAGCATTATATCCCCTTCTCTGTCATTCAGCATATAGTCTTATCCATGTATGCGCTTTGTGTATAAAAGAAGCTGTAAATTCATTTTGAAGTTGTGGTGGGACTGGGAAAAGCATTCAGATTGGGTTGTGTGGAACGATCGTTATGTATCCAAGGAAAAAAATGTGCAATATTTGTCTCTCAGATGGTTCTTGGTTTCAGCTCTGGAAGCTTCATTCGATTTCTATCTGTTCGTTAGGTGCTCAGGTCACAGATAGAGTCCATACAGTTCTCATCCCTCTGATTCTATGGGTGCCTGCTTGGCTCAGTTCACACTAATATTCCATACATAGCACATTGTTTTCCTTACATTTTTTTTTTCTTTTTGTAACAGCTATTAAGTTTCTTTTAGTGGTAAAATATTGACATTTAATGGTGTCCTTTTCCTTGTCTCTTTTTTTTCTGGCATAATGATTATTTATTGCACATGGTTTCCATAGTCACACAAAGGAGTTTTGTTTAAACTGGGCTGGAGTTTCTTACAATTTTATGGAAGCTTTTTGTTGAAATTTTGAAAGTGTGTATTTCATGAATAAATGCCTTAAAAAGAAGTGTCTTTTTGTCTTCTGCTTGCAACATTAGGAAAAGATTGGAGTACATGAAATTATAATTTGATCACATAAAGTCCCTTTTAAGGCAAGGCATAAAGTCCCTTTCCCAGGCAAGTATTTATTCTATGTATGAATGGCCAAAAACATCTATGAACCTTTTTGTTTATAATACATTTAAATAACAGATTTGAAAGCTGCCATATTGAATGATTATATGGATGAACTGTCTTATAATGTCTCTGTCTTGTGCTTATCAATATCAGGGTTATGCACATATTATAGATATAATTTGTATTAATATTTTGAATCCAACTACTTTGTTTTTATACATTGTTATTTTAGCTTTAGTTATTTTAGTACATCAAGTTTTCAGATTTTTAAAATGACAGTTTTTATATTTTATTTCAGTTAACTTTAGAGGATGCCTTTGAAATCTCAGTTCAGAAATTTCAGTTCACTTATACAGCTTATGTAACTTATATAGTAACTCTTTGTTTTGGCACAACACTAAAGATTAAGTTTTTTGAATGCAGTACGTTTCTATTCCTGTCATTTCAATTCAGATTCCAATTCAATATCCTGTGGGTTTGGCTTTAGTATTTAGTATTCAGCCATTTTATGCCATAACGCTGTTCTGAATGAATGAAAGAACGCAACAAAGGATATAAACAACAAAGCTACCAGTTTAGAAATCCCAGAGGTGTGACCAAATATAATAGCTTTGCCTTTCTCTTTGTTTGTAAATTCCCAAGTGAACACTCATTGAAATGAGGCCTTTTACCATGTTAAAGAAACTGTGACGAGGTGACCCTACTGCCTCGAGATGCACGGCACGAACAGAATAGAGCACCATGGATTTGGTAAGGTGGCGGTCAGAGTTTCAAACACCGAGGTAATGAGCCTGTAATATCCTCATTCCTTCTCATTTCACTTCTGACCGTTTGAAAAACTGCAGTCTAATGAAGTATCAGGAATGGAGGGTGCTGTTCATTTCTCCTGCTTTATTTGTATTCAAAGCAAAGTGACCCACAGTTTCATCTAATGAGCTTTCCAGCAACGTTGCTGAACATGTAAACATTAAAATGAATGTCAGTTGTGTAGATCATTAGATTTCAGTGGTTTGAAATACAACATAATACTGACGACTCACTAAGATTTGTTAGTCAACATGTTCCTAGTCTTATAGTCAGTCAGTCCACATTATTCCAAAGAAAAAAAATTAGTGTATATATTGTAAAATGCTAAAACTTCATTATGTTTATAACGTTCTCTAGGCATTATAAACCTCTTTGGATGTCAGTAACCTCTTTTATTTTCACTTAGAATTGCATCAGGTTACAGAAGTAGAATGGGTTGTGAAGGCTGTCATGTTGACTTTAAACAGTCAGTCATCACAGTGCCAGAGCTGAGCCTTTTAGTTTGAGGCTGCAAGCTTAAAAAATTAGACAAAGCCAGTTATCTTCAGAGGAAGTCCATGGAAAATGGTCAAAATTGTTGTTGACAGAGCTGGGTAGATTACTTACAAATTGTAGTCCATTACTGATTCCAAATTACATGACAATAGTTAGTAAAGTAATCCATTACATTATATAGCCTATTTTAGGTAATATAGTCAGACTACTTTTTGATTACTTTTAGATTACTTTTGACCTAACTTGTTTATTAAAGAGTAAGAACTATTCTTTTTGTTGTAATTAACAACATGAAGTGCATTAAACATTACATTACATCAAGGTTGAAAGAACAACTGGTAATTAAATTAATTAAATCATACAAGTGTAAAATTAAGAAAATCAATTTAAAATAACATCAAACAAAATAAAACACTTACTAAAAAAAAATGTAATGTTTTATTTGTTTACCTGCATGTCATGTGACCATTAACCAACATCAGAGAACCATGAACATGCAAATGTGGTACTTAATTACCAATTTATATCTTAAAGTCTTTGTGTAAATGTCCACAAAACTAGAAGACGTTCTGTATAGGCAAAGGAGCATTTAAAAGATGAAAAAGAGGAATTAGGGAGAAGCAATAAGTTATGAATCATTTATTGATATAATGCGTAATCATTTAATCGATATAAAAGTACTGCAATCTGATTACGAGCATTTTAAAATGTAATTTGATTTTACAAGTACTTCGTTTTTGGAGTTTGATTACATAATCCAGATTACATATAATCAGTTACTATACCCAGCTCTGTTTGTTGACATTTTTTAACATTAGTTAATGCATATCATGAACTAACACTGAATATCATTTATCAAATTAGTTTGTTCATTAATCAAAGTTAATTTTTACACGAAAATACTATTTCAGTTTTTCTACTTAAATATTTCACAATCTCTTACTTGTGAAATTTTCGCTCTGAAATTGCACAAATAATTACAAAGCAGTTTCTGTGTAATTTTTTTCTGTACATTTACAATTAACATAAGCCAAGAACAAACAATCAATCAAGTCCTTTACAAGAACTACTGTAAGTAATATATATGCCCGATGCACCAAAAAAGCTATTCAGTAAAAATATGTTTTCCAGTAGTATTTAAAATTTCCAATCGATGAAGTTGACCATTCATGGAACGGTAGCCTATTCCAGAGTTTAGGACCCATCATATAAAATTCATGGTCACCTTTAGATTATAATTACAGCAAGGAGCCTTTAAAAGCAATTGATCAGAAGACCTAAATGTTCTAGAGATCACTAAAATACTGGGATGCAAGCCCTGATTGTGCCTTGCAAACATAAAGGAGATTTAATAAATGCTATTCATACTTAATGCATCAACTGAGCAAATTCAACCTTATTTTAAAGTATTATTGTGACAGTTATTTAGCTACTGCACTTTATTTCTAACAATAAGCTCAGCTATAGAACCCATACCATCTTCTTCTCACACAGATGAGACCCTCAAGAAAATAACACTGTAGACCCCATCCACAGGACTTCACATGTTTCCTGTCTTTTTGTCTCTGAAGTTTTAGGACAAGTTGAGGCATGTGAGTGAAACTGTAGCTGTCATAACTTTTGCTTTGAACACAGAGTATTCTATTACATCATACAGATTCTATCAGTAGACTGACAATGGAAGCTGAACACGACCACAAGGTGCCACTTCTGATATTTACATACAGTATATATATATATATATATATATATATATATATATATAGAGTTGTGAGAAAATCTCCTGTTCTC
>NW_015557093.1:89018-111408 GCF_001515605.1 Sinocyclocheilus anshuiensis | reverse complement strand
CAGGGAACAGGGATTGGGTGTTCTGCAAAGAGAGTTGGAGGTAAATAATTTTGCAGTAACTGTTATGCTGATGTTGTGGCTGGTCAAGCAAATGTTTGTGCTTGTTTCTGTATGATATAATTGTTCATATATCTATTAAAATAGTCTACTGATATTCTGGTCTATAACTCCTCCCCGAACTTCCCTCTGCCCTGTATCTTGGTCTCTCATTGGCTGTAGGTCATCGCCGATGTAGTTTTCAGTCAGAAATCATTGCACACAGTGTGATTGTGAATCGCCGACAGCTCCAGATATTTAGCATGCCAAATATTTTGCGGGCGATGTGTCGCCGATTCTCTCAGATCGCGTCTTTGATAATTCACACTGCGTGATTGTCACTCGCGTGAATGAGCACAGATTTGCCTCCGATTTCGGGCATTTGTCGGCGATTTCGCAAAACATGTCAGCGAGTGAAAAATCGGGCTAAAATCGTGCAGTGTGAACTCGGCATAAATGTTCTAGAGATCACTAAAATACTGGGGTGCAAGCTCTGATGCACCCTAGTGTAAGCATAAAGGATGTGCCTTGTAATTGTAAACATTAAGGAGATTCAATAAATGCTATAGTTCATACTTAATGCATCAATATGTGAGCAAATTCAACCTTTTTTTTAAAGTGTTATCATGACATTTATTTAGCTACTGCAATTTTTTTTCTAATGATAAGCTTAGCTATGGCATCCATACCATCTTCTCTTCACACAGATAATGCCCTCAATAAAAGGAGTCTGTAAACCCCAACCACAGGACTTCATATGTTTCCAGTCTTTCCGTCTCTGAAGTTTAATAGGACAAGTTGAGATATACGAGTGAAACTGTAGCTGCCATAGCTTTGGCTTTGAACACAGAGTATTCTAGAATCATACTGATTCTATCAGTAGACTAACAGCAGAAGCTGAACACGACCACGAGGTGCCACTTCTGCCATTTACATACAGTATATATCTTGTTTGTTCATTGGCCACCTGTTGAAGAGTGATTATGTATTCATGAAGAAATTTCAGTCTGCTGAAGCCTGTGCATTGTTTGCTGGAGTTCAGAGAAATTGGAAGTAATTCAACTTCTTGCACAGAATATTCAATAACAAATTAGGATAAGAATGAGTCTCAATTAGTTTTAAAATTCCTGGCATGAAATTTTGTGCCCAGGATAAATTAAATTTGGCTGTGGAAGCAATAAATGGCTAAAGGCTGCATGAGTCATTTCGGGTTCCCCTTGTTGAGAATTTTAGTTCCTCATGATTGCATTAAAAAAGAAACATTGACAAAGCTGAAGGGTAATCGGCCCCATGAGAAATAGCCTAATAAGTGAACCAAAACGCTTGGGTCAAATATTGCCTTGTTTAAATTCTGTTTCGGGGTTTGATTGTCAAATATTAGCTAAGAGAAACTAGTTTTTAGTCCTTTGAAGGGAAATGTCGCTTTTGCATTTATATTGTGTGCAAGTACAGGAATTTTAGCTATGAAAAACTCATTATGAAATGGGTAGTTGTGATTGGTCAATATAGTGTTAACTCAAGCTCACGTTCTGTCAGGGAAAGGATTTTCTTTTTAGTAATACATGCAATTTGCATAATGACATTTTAAATGTTTAATGAAAATGTGTATATTTTTATTATGTACTAACCACTTGATAAAAGCAAAAAGGCACTTAAAAGCACTTAAAGATTGTGCTATATTTGTCATTCGAAAATGTAGCAATGACCTTTAAGGCCCTTTAGCCACTGATTATATTAGGATAACCTTGCATTCCTTATTGTTTAATTCAAACAAAACCTTTGTCTTGATGCAAGGTTGTCTTGATGCTAAACAGTTGATTGCATGAGTAATTGTGCAGTATATTCCATATTATGCATAAACGAGACATGTTTACTAAAAGCAATGGACTGTTGCATCTCTTGCGCAGTATGTGTTGTTTTTTCCCCTTCAGTTGGTTTATTTAGGCATCTGCTTCTGCTGGTTACCATGAGCAACTTGTTCAGTCAGATGTTCTCTTCTCTGCTAGTAATGTATGCATTCTGATGTGCCTTAAAGGTCCCCTGAAGTGCCTTGAAACACGCAGCATTATTCTATGTGGTGACGTAATTTCAACTGAAACAGGAAGACAGGGCGGGACATATCGGGCAGCCCCGCCCCCTTTTTAAATTAGCCAATAGAGTGGGGGAACTATGACCTCACTTTGTAGGCGGATCGGCTGTTAGCGTGACACTGGTTCCCTCGACAAAAAGCCTATAGGATTTTTCCATAGGCTTTTGGATTATCGCAAAAAATAAGCTCTGTTCAACCATAGTTCATGAAACTTACACGTTTTGTCCATCAAGATAATCTTCACAAAATAATATAACTGATTAATTCTGAAGCCTAAATAAAAGCGCCAGAACTTAAAAGCTAAACTTAGGCCATAAACGAACTACAGCACCACAGTCGCTCGCCTTCGACGTCACCACCACCATGCTCCCGACAACTTTTTCAAACTTATTTTTAACGTGTTCAGTGAAAAGGATTTACTCTGTATATGAATTTTAATCCACGCTACATGAACCTTTTCATATACACTGGAATAAATACAAAACTAGAGCCAAACTAAAACTGAAATGAGACATTAATAATAAATATAGTGAATAAATGAAATAATCATAACTAAAGGACATATGAAAGCACGTGTTTCTGTACATTTCGAAATAAGGTGCATTAAAAGTCAATAAATCCTTGATTAATATGAATATTTTAATTAAAAACGTGTCTCCACATACTATTGAATAACATGTTAGTGCATTTAATCTATTAAATAACAGCAGAGTGAGCGAGTTTTTGGATATGGTAAGAATAAACTTATTTGAGTGAATAAAGTACCACATTTCAGCTTTATTAGGGTGGGTACACAAAATGTTATTTTACCATTGCTTCTAGGAAATCCTCATATGCTTTCTAACAGCTTCATGTGGCCGTAAACATTTAAATTTAATGTGGCTTTAAGCACTATGCATCGTTAAAGTTTCACTTTCACCGTGACTAAGCCGGTAAATGTGGTGTTTACATGGAATAATCGTAATATGAGTTTACCTTACGTACCCAGCGTCTCCGCATCAGCAGGAAAGCGATAAAATGAGCATCTTTCATCTGAAGACTTGTGTTGCATTTCAGGGCAAAAAAACAAAAAAAAAACATCGTCGACCAACAATATAAAATGCGGGAAACTATTAATTGGTTATTCTAAAATTAATTGTATTACAAATTATACTACGACTGGAAAATACTGTAAATTGATAAACTGTTCGTCGTGATGACGTTTAATGTCTCCGACAGCGCCTGTAGTCCCATTTAGCAACTTGTTAGCAAGCGTCTTTTTTAAGAAACGTAACAGTTTAAAAAAATCAGGAGTGGGGTGTAACAGGTGTGTTTTATGTCGTAGAATAAAACGTGAAAGTATCTTGAGCCTGTGTGAACCACGGACCTTATTTTAGGGATTTAACCAAAATCCCATTCAAAAAACCATTGATTCTGGGACGATGGAACCGGAAGTGCTAAAATGCTAACTCGCTTTCGGGTTTTTGCCTACAAAGTGACATCATAGTTCCACCACTCTATCCACCTTTTTCTTCAACGAAGAAGTAAGCCTATGGGTGAGACTTCCGGTTCATTAGCCGCTATAGATAAATAATGAGGAGAATAACAACGTGCAGTAAACGGTAAAACTGTTTGCACTACAAACCAGTGTGTTCATAATTAAGATAATACATTAAAATAATATGATAAGACACACCAACTTTCAATATCAAGCAGCAAAATTAACTGTTTTGTTCAGCTAAAAATAGCTGGATGGAGAGGACGCAGATCAGACCGGAAGCCAGACCCATAGAATTTACAAATGGCCGCGCCCATTTTTACGACAAGAAAAAGGTGGATAGCGTTTTGTTTATATCTGCACGGGTCTGAGCCGTTGAGCTCGATAAAGCCACATTTGACAACCACAGTCTAACAGATTACCCCCAGATTCAATATGAAACTCTAGTAAAACAAAATAGCGATCACAATCGTGCTGAGGCTGTGCAGTTTTAAAAGTGTTTAATATATGTCGACTCCCGCATATGATCCGCTCCGTGTGATCGCGTCTCTGGACTGGAGCCAAAGTCCGGATCAGACTGCGCGCTGCCGCGGTTCGCGTGACGCAACTGAATCGTGATAAAAGCATTAGCAATTAATCGCAACATGAAAATTTGATACCGGCATATCCCTACGTGAAACCAGACCTCATTTGCCCCAATCGAAAGCATATTTACACTGTCTGAATCATTCCCTATAGCCTACATTCACTGTACAGTAAATACTACACTGTGAACAAGCGACCGATCTCAGCCGCAGCATCAGCGTCTATTTATAGTGTAGACTCAACACTGTAGAGGGCGGGCGCTTCGGCTTCTAGAGAGCGTTTGATTGGTCAGAAGATTTGATGAGAAGATGAAGTACATCCCCCCACCTACAATCCCTGCCGGTACGAGACTCGAACCCGCAACTTTTGGGTTACGAGTCCGACTCTCTAACCATTAGGCCACGACTTCCCCAAGATAGATAACCTTAAGACTAACATATTGATACTAACACCCAAAAAACTTTAATTTTGATTTCATGGGGACTTTAAAGGGTTAAAAGTATTCTCATAGCTTCGCAAAATTGAAGTTGAACCACTGATGTCACATGGACTGTTTTACCGATGTCCTTGCTACGTTTCTGTATGGGAACATTTCAGTTGCGTTGCTGTATATGGGAGGGTCAGAGAGCTCTCAGATTCCATTAAAAATATCTTAATTGTGTTCCGAAGATGAACTGAGGTCTTACAGGTTTGGAACGACACGAGGGTGAGTAATTAATGACAGAATTTTCATTTTGGGGTGAACTAACCCTTTAAGATTGCAACAGTGTCATCAGAAATGACGCATGCTAGTCGGCTAACACTTGCTAGTGCTAGCTTATCATAATGTGTTTTAGCAGATGTGCCAAATGTTGTTGGAAATGTGTGGCCACAGCATAAATTCTGCTGATCTTAGTGAAATAGTCATTTAACATTTTAAAATGTATAACTTTCTCCATAACATTCACTTTCTTTATGAAGATCAGTTTATTTAAATATTGTTTAATTATATAAATCCTGGGGAAATTTACACTACAGTTTGCTATTACAGTTGAAGCATTACACACATCATTCTGACTGAACACTGACCACCAACTCCCATAAACCATTGTACTGTTGACCAGGGGTTGGATTAGCAACCATTGCATACGGAAAGTGCAATCATCGGCATGCAATAAGAATGAGAGAGGTTAATATAATATGTTTATTATTGTTATCATTGTTATTATTATTAAAAAAAAAAAAAAAAAAATTAGTTGCATTTGGATCACAAACAACCTATTACTGTAACCCTTTTTTTTAATCATTATATTATATTATATTATACCTATTGATGTATTATAACCTATTGCTGTAACCCTATGTCAATCTTTTTTAAATTCCTTATTATCTGTAAATTATCCATGCTGTGTTGAAATTTGCTAATCGCAAATTGTATAATATTGTATAATATATTAATAGCTTATTATATTATATTAACCATAACCCTATAATAATTTATATTGTAACATATTATACATTTATCCATTTTCTAAACCACTTGTACTTCTATTCTATTCTATTCTATTCTATTCTCCACACATTCATTTCCCAAACTGCTTGAACTTTATTATTTTATACTGTAATTTTATGTAACAATATATTTTATTGTAATAATTTTATATTACATTTTTTGGAATTTACTTCTAATTATTTATTACTTTTAGACGTATATATTTTTGACACCATCATTCACAATGTATTATTTATTTATTTATTTTTGCTCTGTGCTTATTTTTTTACGAATGTGTGAGAAGACAATAAAAGGGAAAATACTTCTTAGGCTGCTGAAAAAGTGGGCAGTAATTGTTTGGCTTTATAAAACTCCTTATGCAGCACATGTGGCCACGGGCTAGATAAGCCCCTTGGGAAACTTTTTCAGGACTGCCTCGGACAAGTATTGAACAGTCCCTCACTACTGATGGATTTCCGATGCAATCTCCACCTCAGTGGACATCAGAGCTGCTTGTGATTAGTCATCCTGGAATGCTTGTCCTTCAGGGGACTTTCTGGAAAATGTGTGCCATATAAAACCTAGGAAAAGGGCCTGAAGCTTAGTTTAAAAGTCTCTGATTATGCTTTAGGTACAAGCTCTTTCATTTATTGACATTATTTATAATCAATGCTATTTATTTCTGGCCCATCCTCTATCTCATTGACTCAACTGAACATTGACTGCTCAATCAACAAATAGCTCAGACAGAGTAGCTTGAATCTTTTGTTCTTGCGAATCAATCCTTTTGGGACCCAAAACTCATTCTGTTTCATATTAAAGTATACCAATCCATTCACTTTCAAGTTTGTAATCTTCTCCAGACCAGTCTTTTAAGAGGGACCTCGGTGAGAGAAGACATCAGCGCTAAGACTCTGTTTCTGTTTTTGCTGCTATTGATTTCTTGAATCTCAACAATTCTTTATTGCTCTCTCTGTTTGTGACCCCATCTGTTGACCCGCCTTTAGTTTTAAAGCAATTTGCCGCGGCGGTACCTCTGCTAAAACGCCTTCCTCAATTCTGTCGGAGATGATGAAGACTGCTGTTTTCGGGCTATTTTTCTGTCAACCAGTACCTTTATTTCATGTCATGTCAATGTCAGGAACCCAGAGAAACCTTTGTGGAGGGCAAAACAAGTGAAAAACCAAAAAAACATAGGCAGAACTCTTTAGAATTGAGTCCGTAAACAACCATCCAGAATACCCTAGCAACAACTGACCAACATAATGATGATTTCTGTATTTTTTCTGTAAAAATGTAGATTTGTTTCATATTTCACAGACTTAATAATATAAAAATATAATAAAAACAATAACATTATACATAAATAATAGTAAAAAATATAATAATATAAAATAATTTCCTTAAGATTAATTTATTTTGTAGTAATTTATTAAGAATGTGTTATATAAATCATCATATGTGATTATGCATATGAATAATCAAGATATTTTTCACTAATGCAATTGTTTATCTATTGCAATTGCTCCGTGCAAAGCAAAGTATATAGCAATTTATATATTCAGATCATCTGATCTAACTTTAGGATATTTTCCTGAGCCTTCAATATTTTCCACAGCATCAAAGTATCTAGGATTTTGTTTTTTAACCCTGTGGCGTATATAAGATTCGGATCAAATTATTGCTCCAAAAAGCAAATGACCTATTTTCTCTTTAGTAAATCACGGGTAGAGCTGGCAGCAAAGACAAATAGCATTTTTACTGCAACTCCACAATCTGGTATTATGATTTCGTGATGAAACTGACACAGCCTGCACTGACAGCATTTATTCATCATGCATCCACAATATAACAAAGAGTGAAAAATTTAAGGGGGTCTGAATACTTTCCGTACCCACTGTATGCAGCTGGATGTGGGATTTCTTTCATTTCTTACTTTAAATCTCAGGTCTTTGCAGATTAGATCATTCGGGTTGTTTTTCGCCTCTGTATGCCTCTAAAATGGCAGTCAATAGAGTACTGATTCAAAATAAGGGCTTTCTCCTCTCTATGAAAGAAGCCTTGACAGGAAATATGTCTCCTTTAGATGTTCCTTTCCTGTTGCTTTTTAGTGTGAACCCTAAAGCTGCGACAGTAAAAGGATTCATGCAAAACAGCGTCTTTGCTGCATGTCATCTGCATTTGGTAAGCAAATTTGGTGCAGGAAATACCTCGATTAAACCACATTCTATGCACATGGTAATATATTTTCCTGAACCTTTTTTCACTCTCTTCCTACATTTGTAGTTTTGCCATCATCAACCTGAAAGATGTTTGTATTTCTAACTGTACTTTTTTATATATCATTTTGAGCATAACACTTTTTTAGATTGTATACATAAAATAGCATAATATAGTTTTAGATTAGACCTATATATTTTATATAGCTTCTCATAAAATATTGTCAGGTGTTAACTGCAATATGACCTACATGCAAAGGTGAACTTAACATTACAATTTGCATTAAGACCAAATAATGATCCAAGTTGGGAATAACAGTGTAGATGAGATGCATGCTTCTAACTATAAGGGGCCACACACAGGATGTGCTCTTGCCTTCAAAACACTGCATAATAATGAAATTGACTCAATTTAAGATAGCAAAATATATGCTTATTTTTAATAATGTAATTGTCCTCATGAAGTCCTAAAGTGTAGCTTTATTCCGGGTTTTTTTTTGGGGTGGGTATTGTACGGTGGCTGAGAGAAAACACATGCAAATAGAAAAAGCTCCAGCAAATTAAGAAAACATCTTCATCAGTTTAACAACCTATGTGCTGCAAATAGCTACTCAAAATACAGAAACACACTGCATATATTTACAACACAGCTAAATACAGAAATGCGCTGCAAATACTCGCAGCACAACCAGAAACATGCTGCAAATATGCGACCAAATACAGAAAAGTGCTGCAAGTAGCACAGACCAAAATGGAAATGTTTCAACGGGACCCTAACAGCACTTATGAAAATTAAGCATGCTTTTATTATAGTAAAAGTGTAGTAACGGAGTTAGTTTGTGCGGAGAGTGGAAGCTAAAGCACGCTTTGCAGGACATGGATTCGCCAGTGCGATCACTTGCATTTTTTTCAGTGGAAACAGCTTAAAATATGCCATAATTTTTGCTCATAAAGGTAAGAGTAATATCTAACATCATTCGGAACTGTAAAGGGTCTACTTTTATTTGTGTGCTCTCACAATATCAACAAAACGTTGTGCTTTTATAAAATAAAGAAAACAAACATGATGCGCTTTCTGCCGTCTCGGTCTTGAACAGGAGCGCTTCACAAAAATGAACCGAAAACTCAGCGAATACATGAAGAAAGAAAGCTTTAAATTACTACTTAATGAAATAAAACAAATCGAAAACAAAAACTCTTTCATTATAATCATAATCTGTACAGATGCACTTTTCTCTAAAGGCGCATCTAATGAGGAGATGGCGAGTCAGGATCGTCAACTTCATCCTTGCGACACGGACTCAGAAAACACTAGTTTATTAGTAAATAGTTAAAATATCTCCTTACTATTTCCCCCTGACACATTCATGGTAATTACTTTTGCTGGGGCTTTGCGGCAAGCTTTAGCCAATTGCGTGCATTTCAGTGCAGAACTCTTCAGCTGCGCTGACGGCATGCATACTGCTGCTACTGCTGGTGGGACACTAAACACCGTCAAGCCGCTCTTGACAGTCGCTGTAGCACGGTCTTGTGTTGTTTCCACCAGCGCGGCAATTGTTTTTTCATCACTAATTGATGGATGTCTAAAATATAAAAATAAGGAGAAGCCTAAAACAGGCCTGAGGCTGAACTATGACGTTTAAATTCGCCTGAAGCCTGGCCCTAGGGGCGTAAAAAGTCAGGGACCCATCGGGCCCGGGCTGAAATGCAGGGCACTCATTTGGTTGTGTTGTGAGTATTTGCAGCACATCTCTGTATTTGGTTGTGTTGTGAGTATTTGTAGCACGTTTCTTTATTTGGTTGTGAGTATTTTAAGCACATCTCTGTATTTGGTTGTGTTGGGAGTATTTGTAGCACATTTCTTTATTTGGTTGTGAGTATTTTCAGCACATTTCTGTATTTGGTTGTGTTGTGAGTATTTGTAGTGCGTTTCTGTATTTGGTTGTGTTGTGAGTATTTGCCACGTGTTTCTGTATATGGTCGTATTGTGAGTATTTGCAGCACATGTGTTGTCAAACTGATGACTTTTTCTTAATTTGCTGGTGTTTTTCTATTTGCATGTGTTTTTTCAATTCACACAGTGCGTTGAGCTCTCTTGGCCACTGTAGTATTGTGGGGGTGCAAGAATTTTGGATCCTTCAAAATTGCTCACAGACAAAATAAGGTTGAGAAACTCTGCTCTATTGATTGCATAAACAGTGCTTATTTTTAATACCAAAACAATAACTCAATAAAAATAGAAAATAAATTGTTGCTCCAATGGAAATAAATGAACCAAGACAGATGTTTATTCATTAAAAAATTTGTCAAACTGAGCCATGTCAGAATTCTTAAAATGTGCTTCTTCAATATGGCATTGCTGCTGAGTGGCTGCATCCATATCTATTCCGTTGTTGATGCTTACAGGCAACAAATTATATTTTTTATGCATGAAAACTAAGTAAAAAATTCTTGTATGAGGGCAGTTCTCCAGAGAAAAAAAGATTTTATAATGATTTTATAATGGATCTACTGTGACCAAGAAAAAGCGTGTTTAATGGTTTATTCAGTCATCTCTGTATTATTAACCATTATGTTGTCATCCTATATGCATCATGTGGGAAAAAAAGATTTATTACCTTGAGGCAACACAATGCAGTGGAGGGTTAACTCACTTTCCTTTTTCAATACTCCTCAACAACCTCCAAACCATGTCCGTCCTTTGGGATTTTTTCTTTGATTCTCTGCTCTGATCCTGCAGCTCTGCTTCTCACAACATGTTAAGAAACCAGGGCGTAAATAGAAAGAACAGCATAGTAGACATCTTCCATTCTCCAGGAGGGAACAGCAGAGCACTTGCTATTTACAGCACGTTCACCATCATCTGATTGATGGTGGAGATGTCAGAGAGACGCCAGCTCTTCGTCCAGTTCACCGACGTTGGGCCGCTCCTGTGGAGAGAGTGAATAATTATGACAGGTTGAAAGCGGCCGCTCAGGCATGAATGCGTTATGCTGACTCTGCAGTTGCCCTTCTCTTGTCTCTGTCTCTCTTTGTCTGTCGTCTTCTCTCTCATTCTGAGCTTCAGACAGGTAGCCCTTATCTTTGATGAGCACAGGAAACTCTAATAATAATGCAGGATGTTGTACCTGCATGATTAGAAGCAGTCTTTGTGTCTGCCGTTATCTGTTTTGCCACTACTGAACATATTCTTCTGGATATGCAGAACTCTTACGGTGTCTTTTGTAGTATTTTTCCCCCTAAGGTCTGCTTATAATGTTAGCCTAGGTTTCTTGCTCCAAAAATAGTTTTGATTTTAATTTTGCATGATTATTTTCTACCCTCCCTCTTGTTTCATTAAAAAGTCTGGTGCACATTGCAGCTTGCGAGGCGTTTACACAACACCATTTTCATCTAAAACAGAAAACTTTTGATGCATTTTGGCCACTTGTTTACACAACGACAGCATTTTGGGAGCGTGAAAATGCTAACTTTTGAAAACAGGTTTACCATTATCGTCTACGTGTAAACTACATAAACGCGAATTTGTGAAAACGGTGATATTGTGCATGTGTATTATGTATTCAGTCTAGCCTGGCACGCATTTTTAGTTGTTTTCATGGATCTATCTGGACGGGGATCATTTTGACAATGTTGTCGTCCATACACGAAACTTTTCAAAAATGCAAAGGAAAAGCTTTTTCATTTTTAGTACATCGTTGTTGTGGTAGATGGGACCATCTGACAGCTGACCAGATTTTTCTTGACTTTTATGTTCCATTTTTTATGGATGGTTTATCTGAAATAGATGTTTCACAACCATAGACTGCTGTGGGGGGAAAAAGCATTAAAAAACATCAAATATTATCTAATTGGTTGATATTTTGCATTCAGTGTGGACAGACAAATTATTACTTGGTGTAAGTCTTGATGACTATGTTTGGCCTCTTTAAGAGTTGAGTACTGAATATGTACCGTTTAAAAGTTTTGAGTTGGTAAGTTTAAAAAATATATATTTTTGAAATAGTCTCTTATGCTCACCAAAGCTGCATCTATTTGACCAAAACGTAAAAACAATATTTTGAAATATTACTAAAATGTAAAACATAATTTAATACATTAATACACTTGAAATTTGAATAATATTAAAAAATGTAATTTATTCTTATGATGGTAAAACTGAATTTTCCGCATTATTCCAGTGTTCAGTGTCACACAATCTTTTAGAAATATTTTCAGCATTATTCCAGTGTTAAGTGTCACACAATCTTTTAGAAATCATTCTAATATGCTGATTTGCTGCTCAAGTAAAATTTCTTGTTATTATCAAAGTTGATAGACAGTTGTGCTGCTTATTATTATTATTTTTTTTTATTTTATATTAACCGTTATACATTTTCCCAGGATTCTGAGATGAATAGAAAGTAATATTATAATATTATATTATAATGTAATATTATAAATGTCTTTGTTGTCTTTTTTGATCAATTTAATGCATCTTTGCTGAATAAGAGTATTAATATCTTTTAGGAAAGGAAAATGTTTTCCATGATACACCCCTGATAAATACACAGGAGTCAGTGGCGCTCATGAGAGATCTTTCAGAAACTGAGAGATCTTTCAGAAACATCTCTTTCTTAGAATAATTTGGTTGTGCAGTTGCTCCAGGGCCTCACAGCGATCACAGGCTCGTCCTGATGTGAGGCTCCCCACTTAAACACGTCATACTCAACTGGCTGGAACATGGAACTGTAATTATGATGTCAGATGTTTTAAAGAGATTATAAATCACTTTGATTCTGCTTAATGAAGCTTATTAGACAAACACTTGCAGAATTAGCATTCTGAATTGCCAACTATTAGTATAGTGGATACAAATATACAAAGTACACACATTGTGTAAACACACGTGATGCTATTTGGTCAGTTTCAAAGTCACGGTTATTGTCCCCTGCCTTAGTCTACCAAATTGCTAGATCTCCACTACGTTTAAAATGCAGAAACGGAAGTATGCATGCAAATGGATTGCACTGTGGATAATGTTAGCCCAACTGTTTAGCTATTATTGAATACTGCATATTTTGTGAAATTTGTCATCCAGACATACTAAGTGGCATATGCACATTTCATTATGTTTACTGCACACATTTCTATTTCCAAACTTGAGTGGTCTGATAAAATGCTGAGTGTAGCATCACTGACAGATGGAGGACACACAGTGCTCTTTACACTGACAGAACAGCAATTTATCTTTGTAGTGCATCTTCCAAATTTCAACTGTTGAAATTGTTTTAGAATCGAGAGAATCTGGCCTCCATTTCTCAAAGCCTGCGTCTCTAAAAGAACATTTTGTTCAAGTCAGGAGGGCATGTACAGTTCATGACATGATTTTTTTTTTGTGGTGCTTTTCAATGCTGGGGTGTTCTGTGTGGACGCCAGACTGATGCTATGTGGTTGCTAAGATGTTTCCCTTACAATTATGTAACACACTGCTCAACTACTGTAGTACAATGCTTTGTTGAAATTAACTAGCTAGTTGCGACTGTTTCCTAAAACCGTAGAAACGTGATTGCACCTCTGTTGTTTGAACCACATTGGTTCAATAATATATCACTGAAGTAATAACTTCTGCAAATTAAATGATTCAAGATGGCAATTTATACGAAAACAACAGTAAGCCCTTCATTTTTAATCATGTTTATATGCAGTATGTAATTGGTGTAGACTTTACTCCTGTATACAGGTGGTACATTCAGTCAGTCCAGCGTGAAATCTGATATTCCATTCCTGAGATCCATCCGTCAATGTAAATCTGAGTCTTCTGTGGCTTGTTTAATCATCCGCAACACAGAACTTGTCAGTCAGATTGCTTAGAAAAAGAACAGCACAGCTAAAAAATCTGCATGACTTGAGGTATAATTCATGTCAGTAGAACAAACGATGCTTGACAAGTTGTGTGCCAAAGTTTAATGCTCATGTTTAGGAGTTCGCTCAAATCCAGCAATTAAAACCAAAAGGGTTTAAAATGGATTAAAATGGTTGAAACATAATTCGTAGAACGGGAAGGAGGCGGGAACCGGCGAACATTTAAAGACTTTAATAATAAAATAAACAAACACAAAATGAAAGTAAAGCGGCAGCCCCTCACGGACGACTGCCGCACACAAAACACAGATTAAAGTCCAGGCCTGGTCCTCTCTCGTCTTGCACTGTCATCACTCCTCCTTTTATCCTTCTGAAGCTCCTCTGTGGGACTCGAGACCGGTGAGTGGCGCAGATATCGCTCATTACCATTCAACTCCACCGGCCTCGCTCCGCTCCCATGGCTCTCGGCCCCGCCCCACTCGTTACAATGGTGTTTTACCTCATTATAGGAATAGTGTTTTGAAAATCCACTTCTGTGAATTATAGCAATGAGCAAAATGTCACTGTCTCAATAATAGAACAGGAGGAAGCTGCAAACACAGCAGAGAACACATCAACTGTTCAACACACTGACCGTCCAGTGGACATTTGATAAATGTCTTTGTCTTCATTGAATGCTTTCCATTGTGCCTGCACATTACTGAAGCAGAGTAAAATAACTCACAGCGGCTGTTGTTTGCTCCCCCGCCTCGAGTTGGAAGGGCTTTCCTCCTCCGTTTGTGTTACTTGCACACATTTCATTAAGAGCCCAGTGCTCAGTTCTCTTTCATGAGTTCATGTTTATTAAAGCCATACGCTGAGGCACAGATAGGCTTTACAGCAAAATAAATTGAGGTAGGCTGCAGCTGGGTCTTGATTTAACATCAGGTTATTTTCTAGGAAAGACCTCGATGGACGTTTTGATTAATCCACAAAGATTAACTACTTCCACGCTCAGACAAAATGAAGCAAGTCAGTTCCCTTGGTGGCCATCATGGTAACGTCCCCAGTCAGCTATTCCAATAAAGCTCCTATCTTCTTGAATGGGGAAGCACCGAAATTTCCAAAAATGCCAAATCACTAATAAAATTTGACAAAGTTATTACAGATTTTCCTCATCTCAGCTCAAATCAAGCTAAAATAACTGTATTTTACTGGTCAGTTGAGCTAATGCACATACAGTGCCTTACAGTAATTGGCCATTTCAGCTGAATGTTGAGTTTTCCTTTACTATAATTGCCATATTGAACACTGTGATTCCTCCTATTCATTTTCCACATATGGTCAGTTTCTTCCTGCTTATATTGTTCCTGAGATGATATATAGAAAGGCTGATTTTGTCTGTACACAAAGCTCAGCATTTAAGAGAGTAGTTCACACCAAAATCATTTTTAAAAAAAGTATTATAAAAGTATCATAAATCATGATTTGTATGAGTAAGAGGCTTTTTGAGAGATTTTTTTTGTGCTCAGCCCAACCCTCAGTTGTGTGTTTTACAAGAGGATTAGAGGTATCTGATTTATTAACAAACTGTTCTTTTGAATTCAGAAGGTTTGGAACATAACTCATGAGTCATAATTAGTTTGAAAACTTGTGATTGCATAGAACAGTGCAATTCTTCGAATTTGTGTTCCACAGAAGGTTATCACTCAAATAGGTGAGGGTGAGTAAGTGATTCCAGACTTTTCATTATTGGGTGAGCTATCCCTTTAAATATTATGCAAATTAGCCTAACTTTTTATTTTTTTTTATTTTCCCATGTAAAATTACATTCTGCTGTTTTGTTGAACTGAGTGTTGGAAACTAAAATATGTGTTTATAATGTTTGTTTCCTATACTATGTTTTTGTTTTATTTACCAGTATTTTACTTTTTTTTTGTTTATTAAATTTTTTTTGGAATGTGTCACTGATGTAAAGTGCAAAGTTTTTTTTCTCTCAACAATGCAATTTTGACCCGGTGCAACTTGTTTTTTTGAAAAATACAGTATCACTCTTTTGTAAAACATCTGTGAAGAAAATCAAAATCTCTCAGAACATAAGCAGTGCATGGCATCTAGCATGCCTGGGCCTGTCAGAGGTGATTGGCTGTAGATTGCAGTTCTATAGATCTTGTTGATGGTGCATGTACTTGGCTTTCTATATAGGGATCTTCTTACATCATGCGTCGGGGGAAATGGTAATAAGTGTAGGGTTGCCATAACGGTGTGATTGCATCATTCACAGCACTGGCTGATGAAGGATTTTCCAAGCTGTATTATTACTCAAATGTAAGTTCTGTTTATTTTTCTGGACTCTTTCTTAGCAGTTTGATAGTTTTAATGTGTGTGCAATTTCACCCTGGGTGGGCAGAGAATCGGTGCATTATGAAATTGATCTCTCTATCCATTTACAAGGGCTCCTGCCCTGTCGCACTTCCCCTTTCTCTGCATCTCAGTTTCCCGCTGACTCGTTCACCTGTTCTTTGAGGTCGTGCCCAGTGCCTGCATTTTATGTATACAGGCTGTGGGATTTTAGAGTCATGCTGATGCTGAACACCTTTGATCTCTTGGACTGACCCCAGAAAGAAAGGCGTATGCTTTTGAAACACTGCATTCTGCCAGCATTCCCATGATGAACAGCTCAGAACAGTTCCCATTTTGTTACGACCTCCAAACAAACAACTCAAACCTTACGGCAAGAAAGTACAGGGTAATATTCTGGAGATTTCATGGCTGTTAGAGAGAGGAGAGTTTCAGCATTCAATAAAATTGTTAAAAGGATTCTTTGGCGATGGATGCCATGCATGTAATTTGTGTAAAATTAATTTCTGTTTCAAATATGTATGTGCTATATATATATATATATATATATAAGTCTGCTGAAGCTAAGATAGCTTTTTGTATTAAATTTGATGGCTTTGGCTGTATGCCCATTCAAAGACAAGATCTGGTAAAGAAGCGTCTCATTCAGAAGTGGCACCATGTGGATATAAATGGCACTGAAAATAGGTACTAAAACTAGCAGCAATAGGCCGTATTGCCTGAATCTCTCTCAGGGGGCCGTGAGTTATGTGACGTAAGGAGATATAATTCAGAAAAGCTCTTTGTTGGAACGGAAATTGCTACATCTCTGGGTCAGTGTCCAGCAGTCTACAGAGGGTTTGACAAAGTTGATTAGTGTGTTCACTAGACTACTGTATATTTTTCATATTTTCTCTTTTCCATTGTTTTTTAACAATCTTTTTAAAGTTTCTTGCATAATAGATTACCGTTCAAAATATATATTTTTTTGAAAGTCGCTCACCAAAGCTGCATTTATTTGATAAAAAATACAATAAAAAAGCAATATTTATGACAACTTTTTTCTATTTTAATATGTTTTAAAATTTTGTTTATTCCTGAATAGGAATCAGGTGTCTCAGAAATGTACTGCTTAATGTTTTTGTGGAAGCTGTGATACTTTTTTCAGGATTCTTTTATGAGGAGAATGTTAAAAATAACAGCAATATCAATTTGTAACATTATAAATGTCATTACTGTCACTTTTTAGTTTAATGTGTTCTTGCTAAATAAAACTATTCATTTTGTGAAAAAAAAGAAGCTGATCCATTTGAATGGTAGTATATAATAACTACTTAAAGGGATAGTTCACCAAAAAATGACAGAAGACAAAATTCTGTCTTTAATTACTCACCCTCATGTCGTTCCAAACCCGTAAGACCTTCGTTCATCTTCGGAACACAAATGATGACATCCAAGGCTGCAGGGAATGAAAAAATATTTAATGCTTAAAGTTTATCTGTAGCCTATACATTTGTTATATAGCTGGCTATACTATAATGAAATACTTAAAATTTTTGGCTTTAACTTTGGCCAACTTTAAATTGTGTATCCCTCTAGATAAATACCTGTGGTGTATAGCCTGGTATTTGGGAAGCCTAATTCCCCCTTGCACACCTACATGCATCTAAGCTTGGAGAACAGAGAAACACATGCCCAATTATTGGCAGCTCTGTCCAATTGATCTGGTATTGAAGCTATGTAATTAAACTTTCTTTTCATGTGGGATGTTTGGATCCCACGGCCCAGAATTACTCCACCTCCAGAAACCACCTACACACCTTTAGCTCAATCTGCCTCTCCTTCCCACCTCTGTTTTTCTTCACTCTTCTTGCAGCACAAACACAAGATCCTAAGAGATTGGGAGAGAGTTATTACTAATAAATGTGGAAAAAAATAATGAATTTTTTATGAAATGCAATTTTTGTGCTGTGGCAAAGCCTAGCAAGTTCAACTGTTTGGTTTAAGGCAACATTTTAATTCTGCTGGTCTTTTTTTAAAAGCGCAAACTCTGAATCACTATTGCATGTTATTTTAAGGTGACGTTTTGAATTCACACAGGGAAATAAGGGGCATTTATGTCAGCCAAGCAAGTACAAGGCAATATTAGGTTTTTCTTTTTATTTGATTTCTTTTTATTGCTTTCTCTTCTGTCTCCCCCAAGCTGTGTTGGTGTCAATCTCAAAGTGTACTTTGGAGTACTATTTATTTATATTTTTTTCTCTCAACCAAAAGATCCTTTTAAATTGAGCGGCTTTGAAGGTGAATTTCCACCATAGTGCAGGTATTTCTGAAGCTCTACTTCCGACTCCTATATATTTTGATGAAATTGTTTCATTGTCACTCACACAGCTGTGTGTTTTACAATCCTCAAATTTGTCGGAATATCATGAAAATGGTTTTCAAAGAGTTAACCAGTGGTTGATAACATGTTCTGGGTGTTTTAAGCATGTTGCTATGCAGTTGCTGCTGCATCCTTGCTGCTTTTTTAGCATATTCCTATGCAGTTGCTAGGGTGTTTTGTATGGTAGCTAGGTGGTACGTTTAAACTATAACTTTAAAGGGATAGTCCACCCAAAATAATAGCTAATGGCTAATGGCTGAATGACGTTCCAAACCTGTAAGACTTTCCTTCATTTTCAGAACGCAAATGAAGATATTTTTAATCTGAAAGATTTCTGTCCCTTTTATTCACATATTGATCAGTAAACATCAACTGTACTTACTTGGCGTGCAAGAACATACCTTATTGGTTTTTATGGAAGCTCAAATGCACTGCGTTACAAAAATGAACCTCATTGGTTCTCACACGTCAAGCATGCTTGAGTTTCCATTTGCCATAAGTAATATGTGCGTTGATCAATGTAAATATGCGAATAATAGCCTGTTCATCATAAAACACGACCAAGTCTGTTAAGAAAATTTGGACTAAACCGCTGAATTCATATGGATTAGTTTTATGATCTCTTTATGAACTTTTTGAAGCATGAAAGTAGTAGTTGTGTAGACTGTCAATGGAGGGACAGAAATCTTTCAGATTTCATTAAATACATCTACATTTGTGTTTAGAAGATGATCAAAAGTCTTATGGGTTTGGAAGCACATGAGGGTGAGAAATGATGACAGAATTGTCATTTTTGGGTGAATTATCCCTTCAAGTAGGGTGACCGACCATACGTGCCATTTGTCACATGTCATACACCGATCGGTCTGCACACGCAAACAAAGCCAAAACCTAGATATTTTAGGCAACATAGAAATCCTGGCCAGGATGCATCCTGGGAAAATGGCACGTATGGTCACCCTACCTTCAAGTATTTTGATGTTTGTAAACACCACTATTTATTCGTAAATCAATCTTCTAACATTATTTATGACATTTGAGATGTATTTCTTGCAATCACGCTGTCAGATTACTATCATGCACACTGTTTCAGCTTCCTGAAACAATACATGAAACCTATTTGAAATGAACACCCAGGTAAACACAACAAGATGTCAAGATGTTTGTCACTTGAAGCAGTTTGTACATCCATGACATAAGGATTGCTGACGACACGGAGAGGGAAGGAAGTTTTCCCATCACTCGCTCACACCTTTTCCTTCCTTCTCCCCAGCATCCCTCTCTTTAAGTCCCTCAGCCGCTCGCAGGCCAGATGGCTCAGTCATCTGCGCTTCCTTCTCGATTACATATTAATGTGTTTGTCTCTATTCTGTTTCCTGTGTCATCTCTAATACCTCCTTGGATTTCCATCAGTGGATGTCAGGCAGATCAAAGGCGACACATGCATAAGAAGGTGCAGGGTGGAGACACATGCTGAGGTAGACTTCAAAAGACACAGGAGTACCTTAAGCTCTTTGCCCTGACTTACATCTCAGACAAGTTAAGAACCGGACGATCAGTGCCCAGATCAGAATCAAAGGAATTCTGCATAATATGATAGCCATACTAGAGTATTTCAGGTTAATATCACACCTCTGGATGAAATCCTATTTAAAACCAAAATCAAATGGGGAAAAAAGAATAATATCTGCATAAAGAAAATTAAGCCTATTTTAAGATCATTAAGATTTTTGCGGTGTGACAATTAAGCATATTTCTTTGCCCAAATTTCAAGCTGATAACTCTTTATTAAAAATATAACATTTTCTAAAATATTTGTCTTGGTATTTTGGAGTTCAATTAGTTACATACAGTGTTTGTAAAATTAGCTCATATAATTACATGAAACCCCCTAAAATTATTCTGTAGTGCATGAAAGAATGTGTGCGAAATATTACCATTGTTTCATAATCTTTTTAATAATTGCTCTTTCCCATAATTGTCTTTTTTAATAACATCTAGACTTTGCAATCAATGAGCAATAAGGATACAGCAACAATAAAGAGCTGTTATGGAACACCGGCGCCAAAGATGAGTTCATTAAATTGAATTAACGGGGGAAGCGTTTTGTGACACAGAAATAAAGATCATTTGTGGTGACATGTTCTCTGTTTCTGATGTCAACCCCCTGGTATGCTTATCTGAGCTTAAACTGTCGTGGCAAAAACAAATGTTATTTAATTCAGCCATGCTGGTCATGACATTTTTACCTCATTTAGCACATTTAGCACTGTGCTAAAATGTCTTACTGCGTGAAGCTACTGTAAACTAAATGCACCGACATAACTTAAAGGCTGTGTTCGAAGTAGAATATGTGCCGACTACATACTGTGAAGTATCAAGTAAATACTTTCTTCTATTTTTCTTAAAGATACATTTTTTGGTGTTTTTTTGTTACGATTGGACAGATTAGAGCTGACAGGAAGCAAAGTGGGAGAGAAAATGGGGTTTGGGGGGGGTACAAAGCTACCGGCACTTTCTTCTATTTTTTAAAAATAGAACAAAATTATATGTTTTTCTACACTGAGCATTTGTTTTTGCATATGTTTGCATATGTATTGTTGTATGTTATGTTATGTGTAAAAAGTATTTTTTATCAAAGTAAGATTATTACAGATTATTCAAAGCTATCTCACGACCAATTCGTATGTATTTTACAAGGTGGCTAATTCGTACGAATTTGTACAACCTCACTCGTATGATTTTGTACGATTTGTCTAGACCCCAGTGATGGGTAGGTTTAGGGGCGGGGTTAGGGGTAGGCCATTCGTACAAATTCATACGAATTGGGGAACTCGTAAAGTACGTACAATTTAGCAAAAATCTTAAAAACTCATACGAGTGAGGTCATACGAATTAGCCACCTCATAAAATATGTGCGAATTGCCATGAGATCGGGTTGGATTATTGGATTATGCTTTACAAGAAAATATTTCACAGTTAATTCAGTGTTATGTACTGTTTCTTTGTAAGTGTTTGTGAAATTTGCTAGCAATTTCTGAGTGAAAATTGTTTCTGTATTAATTTTTCTCAGTGTATATTTGTCTCACACCTCATTAATTACTTACTTTCACAAATGGTGTCTTGAAAGGTTATTTGGCTTTATTTATTTATTTTTACTTTTTTTAAACCCAGTCTTGTGTAAAACATTTTAACTTAAAAAATGCCACCGCAATATTATTGCTGTTTATTTGTCATATAGAAATGTAATGTAAAATCAAACACATTGCAATGTTGCGATATGATATCCCATGCATTTTCTCTGTATATTGCACATAATTAGCAGAAAGTAGTAGACCATCTGGGTATTTCATGCATACAAACAATTTGCATACTATACACATTATATATGCTGCATGTCACGTTGCACACACACACGAGGGACGAGGAGACGCTGGAGAATATGTTGACAAGACTTTATTTGCACCAAGGAACAAAGGGAGACGAACACAGGAAGACGTTCACACGAAGACGTACAACAGCGGACAGAGAACTTGGGACTGGGAACACATTTTATACACACACACAGGAGGAGGGGATGACGAGACACACCTGGGAGCAATAAAACCAAGGGAAACACCTGGGACAAATGAAATGAACTAATCAGGACAGGAACAGGAAACTAACCAAATAAGGGCATGGGAAGGCACATGGGGAGCAGGACACACACAAAACATGGAACAGAGTCTGACACTGCAGAAGGTAGCATTTATTATTTAGATAATATTCCAAATGTATCCAAGGAGTTGGTGGGTGGAAAATATGTAAATGACATGAAGTGGGAAGTGAATGTACTATAGGCAAAGAGAAAAATGTGGTTAGAGGTCAGAGGTCATGCTAGTTGCTTAGTCCTTTAGTTTGTTTGACTGACTACAGGGATTCTGGGCTGAATACAATACAATACAATACAATACAATACAATACAATA
>NW_015557093.1:75826-88802 GCF_001515605.1 Sinocyclocheilus anshuiensis | reverse complement strand
AAATATAATATAATATAATATAATATAATATAATATAATATAATATAATATAATATAATATAATATAATTACAGTTTTTATTTATTGAATTTATTTATTTATTTTTAAATAAATGCATTTTAAATTATTGGCATCTTAGGTATGCTTCATTTGTCTTGTACGCCAGATCATCCTCATCAAGGATTTCCAAATTTTCAAATCCGTAAAAATGTGTCACATTTGAATATTCACATTTAAATATGCAAAGATATTCATGCGGAATTCGCACCTGCGAAAAGCGCACCGTGCCGCAAGAAATCAGTCAGCAAGAGGACATTGAGACTTGAAACAACCTGGAAACACAAACCGTGTCTTCACTGAAAAAAAAACATTATTTGATCAGTTTTCCCAACCTCCATCGGAGTTCATTTTTAAAGATGTTTAGGAATATACAAATATGTAATTGTGTATTCTCTTAGAACAGTTTGTGCTGGCTTCATTCTCAGCTGTTGTTTGGATCAGAGCAAAAACATTGTAGACAAAATTAGATGTGTATGTCTCACTCAAATAAATAAGAAAAAAAATGTCCTCTTAATGCTGGAGAATGAAGAATTTCAAGCATTGGAGTTTCACATGAATTTTTCTCCTGAAACCGAGGCACTGTAATCACATCTGGGAAAATGTACTTATTAATCAATAAATCTTAATTATCATAGTAGCTTTAAATGAACCACAAAAAGTATTTTCGAGCTTCCTTTTCAAATGTTGCGTCACTCATTAGGAGTTAGGAAATCTGTCAGTTAACAGTTCTTCATTAGGCGGCATCGACAGGTGTCAAATGGCACAAATAAGACATGAAATGCTAATCAACCCAACTCAGTTGATGAACAGTTATTCATTAAAACATTCTGGAAAGAGTTGAACACTTGCTCAAGCAGATATTAGAAATAATTAGTGAATAGAAATTAGATTTTGATTGGATTGGGTTCTCGGCTACTTAAGACGTCTCACTCAGTATCTCACATGAACGGCTCTAGGAATACACTAAATGAAATGGTTAAAAAACATTTCTGCACATATTCCTCAGGGGATCTCATGCGTCTGTGGGCATTACAGCCCAAGTCATAATGAACCGTGACTTCAGCTAATAACCTTATCAAGCCCATCTTTCCGACCACAGCTGATGAAGCCACAAACCTCCTCTAATCCTCGTTGACCACTAATTAATCCCCATGGTGGGAGGTTTATGGGTAGTGAGGGTGCAGGTTTACAGCCATAAAGGTTTCAAATCAAGACCAGACCTCCTGACCTCCAGACGGGCTGGACTGCATGCTAGTTAAGGAGCCTGCAGTAAACATTAAGTGATGGTTTGTTTTTCTTCCATGGCTGTTCACATCAAGCTTATATTACCTGAGATTGGTTCCGCTAACGAAGCCTGTGCAATACCTACTGACCTCTGCGGTTACACAACCCAAACATTTGATTGATTTCTGTATCTATCTGTATGTAGCACAGGAGCTTGTTTTCAGGGCCAGAGATTGGCCTCATCGCACACCAGGGCCATAATAATGATTTCTGATATAGAGAGCACAGAGTTTAGTTTTGTGTCATCTAGAAAAGTAAAACGCCATCACAATAAATTTTTTTTGTGGTTTTCAGTTTATGTTTTTGAAGTCATCTAAACGTCAAAAAGTAACATAATAGATTATTAAACTTACAACATTTTTTACATAATTTATTAAAGGGATAGTGGATCCAAAAATGAACATTCTGCCATCATTTATTCATCCTCATATAGTTCAAAACCTTCTTTCTTCTGTAGAACATTTTGAAGAATGTTGGTAAGCAAACAATTTCTGGTCCCATTGAATTCCATAGTATGGACAAAAATACTAGAAGTCAACGGGACCCGAAACGTTACCATCATTCTTCAAACTATCTTTTTTGATGACAGAATTAAAATTATGGTGCCGTCAGAATGTGTTCAAACAGCTGGTAAAAACATCACAAGTAATCCACATGAATCCAGTCCATCAACTGACATCTTGTGAAGCAAAAAGCTGTGTGTTTGTAAGAAACAAATCCATTATTAAGATGTTTTTAACTTCAAACAGTTGCTTCCGTCCATAATATCCATAATATCATGAGATAAATATACATCAAGCACCGTTTACAAGTGAAAACAGTTCTAAACAAATATGTGGGTGCATTTTGATGTGAGAGGACAACAGGAGATGGACTTTTTGAGGAGGATGTGTTATTATAGACTCATATTTTGGCCAGAAGTGACTGTATGAGGTTAAAATGCCTTAATGATGGGATTTGTTTCTTACAAACATGCAGATTTTCACTTAAGACGTTAATTGATGGACTGGAGTCGTGTGGATTATTGTGATGTTTTTATCAGCGGTTTGGACTCTCATTCTGACGGCACCCATTCACTACAGAGGATCCATTGGTGAGCAAGTGATGTAATGCTACATTTATCCAAATCTGTTCTGATGAAGAAACAAACTCATCTACATCTTAGGTTGCCTGCAGGGGAATACATTTTCAGCACATTTTCATTGTTGGGTGAGATATTCCTTTAAAGCACAAGATTCCAATATGTCCAGCCCCAAATTTCAGTGCAAAATGTCAAACGTTTCTTGAGGTCTTTAAAGGGAATGTGTTGAACAACCATTTTCTATCCCATTTTCTAGAGTTGAACTTGGGGCAATAGGTAAGACAGCTCAACAATGAACTTGACCTCTCAGTAGGGTGACTTCAATAATCCTGATTTTGTCATGGATTTGTACATTCTTTCGGATAAAATCCACTTCTCTGTTTTCCCTGTTAGTAACAGCAGGGACCGTTTCTCAGCCTATTATTACACAGCCTCCCTGATAAAAAGACCTGTGGCGAATCCACCCAAGGCAGCGCTATTTCGGTCATGATTATTCACTGTCAGTTCTGTGTCATGTTCCCACTTGGGATGCGTGTTGTTCACAGTATAAGTCTGTTGTCAAGTTTTATGGTCCAGACAGTTGGCATTAGGGAGTTTCTGATTATTTTAGTAGAGTGGCATTTGTATTTACACCTCCTACTGTTGATGTGTGGGTATCCAATGCATTTTAACTTTTATAAAAGTGATCATTCTCCTTTTTGCTTGACTCTTGAAACTGACATTTGAAAAACTTTCAATTTCTCCTATCTGTTTTCCAGTGGATCAGAATTGGTTTACTGGCAGTGCTCATGTTTTTGACCTTGTTCCTTCAATTCAACAGAGAAATAGTGTTTGGTCCTGGGGAAAATGTATCAGAAATATCAAAAACAGAAGGTCATTCTGTTTAGTACATGCTTATGTAATTCCATTTTTTTTTTTTACATGTATAAATTAAATTATATTTTCTGAATATTTGTTTCATCAGAATTTATTATTTCTATATTTATTCATATACGTATTATTTTATTAACCACTTTTTATTTAAATTTTTTAGACGTTTTTCCCAAAGCAATTTATTGCACTCAAGGTTTGCTTTTTATCAGTTTACACATTCCATGATGATGATGACAATGATGATGATGATGATAAACTCATAAATGTAATACTGCTAAATGAATTGTGCTTTACAAAGTTATATTAGGAGCAGTACATATTTATGGTATTATGGCCCTAGAAATTTAGGGCCTGAAGTGAGAAAATATAATCTCTTGAAGGTTCAGCGGTGACCTTTTCAAATGAAGTGATGAAAAATAGGCTGAAATTTTCATATGCAAATGGGACTTGAGATTGTTTAGAGATTTCCTGTTTGTTTTGTATGAAGGGACTTGTGAACATCTTGTAAGGAAGGTTTGGTAGATCTTTCACATAGTTAATGATCTGATGTCAAAGTGACTTTGCAAAGTGGCACAATCTCAAAATATAAACTAGAGACATGAATTGTAATATTCCTATTATAACAGCATCACCAGCTAATATATCCGCTAAGAATCTAATCAAGTGCACTGTGTGAAATCAAATACTTTTCTCTTTTACAGTGGGCAGAGCTTTTATTCTTTGTGTTTACAAGCCTTTAATGGAAGATAACTGACTCCACATGAAGCCATTACAGCTAATAAAAGGCTACCAATATGTCGCCCTTAAGTATGTTTATATAAACTGAAACAAAAGTGAGAATTAGCCCTTTAGCATTGTGGTTGCCTTTGGAGAAGCTGAATTTAGGGGAGCAGTTCGGCGGGATTTTTTTATTCTTCAGGCCATTCATGTGTGTGAAAACCCCTACCGGTCTCACCTTGATTTCTCAAAGTAATGTTATTGAGCCTGAATCATACTGAAGTCTAACTTTGCATAATTAAGTCAAAAACCACCAGCTTCCCTCCTGAGAAGCACACAGCTGCCTGTCTGTATACAGCCTGGGTGAGAGAGACCAGTGCTCACGAACCCTGAAGCAAAGTTTTTTCATAAGTCCACTCAACAAATCCACATTTTCTTTTTCTTCTATTTCTTTTCCACAGGATCAAGACTAATTTAGTGGCAGTGCTTGTGTTTATGTTGTAGATCTCCTTACAGAATGCATGGCCTTATTCCTTTGAGCCTGATATATGAAAACAGAAATGGGGATGTGTCCCTAAGACTTACAGGTAAATTATTCAAGAAATATTACAGAAACTTACTGTAGCTCTTACTTCTGTTTAGCGTGTACATGTGGAATTTTAAAATCAAGGTATTCTTTATAATATCAGCTGTTTCCTTTGCATTACATTTATTATTATTCTTAGTCTTAGTCTATTAATATATATTTGAATTCATTTTATTTTAAAATATATTAAACTATGTTTAATACTGTAATAATATTTAACAAAATTACTGTTTTACTTAGTTGTTTTTTCCTAAATATCAATTGGACTGTTGCTGCTGAACAGGGTTGTTCTATATTCCATTTAGAATCCAAATGCATTGAGACTAAGAATCCCATTTTGGCCTCTGCTGTTGCTTTATTAATGAAGACCATGGGAAAAACAAACAGAAAACAAATAAATCTGAAGAAACACAAACCAAAAGCAACACATAAAATATCTGTTGCTCCTACTTAAAAATATCATTGTTTAATGAGAGTCTTTGGCATAAGAGCCAAATTAGGCTGAATCAGTGAATCCCAGAAGATCCATGCTTGTGTCTCCAGCGTGAATACATTTGCATTCTTATATTTTATTGGACTGCTATAGCATATGAGCACCATGGACAGCTCTCTAAGGTCTGTGTCTTATTTGTTTGTATCACAGATGCATGTGGTACTTTTTTAGATTGTAATAGAATAATTAACAAATTCTGAGTGATCTACTGTAGTTCTTAAACTGCTTATCTGAAGTTATGTGTATAGAATTGATTCTTGTAGGAATAACAAATCAAGCCATGTTCATTAGATCCCACCGGCTGAGGTTTGATGTCTCCGTTAAAGCACTGCTCATGTATTACAATAATACTCTGTAGATAGATTTTGAGTAATTTAATTTAGATTCCTTTTTTTTTTAAATTTGCTTTAGAACAAGAGAACAGGACAAAGTAGGACATACAGAGAAACAATACAACATAGGATAAAATGTGCAGATAGCAAATCTGACAATAAACAAACAAGCTAAGCCAAAACAAGAGCACAAACAATGAGCAGTGTTGGTATGAGATTGTTATGAATATGAGTTGTACATCTCTCTCTCTCTCTCTCTCTCTAAATGACTCTCTTAAACTTATCACTGCATCTAAACCAACAACATGCCTGTTAGATCCTGTACCCACTAAATTACTGAAAGAGTTGTTACCTGTAGCAGAAGAACCGCTTCTCAATATTATTAACTCGTCGTTGTCTTTAGGTCACGTCCCAAAACCATTCAAGCTGGCGGTTATTAAGCCTCTTATTAAGAAACCACAACTAGATCCTAGTGAACTGGCAAATTACAGACCCATCTCAAATCTTCCTTTTATGTCTAAAATTTTAGAAAAAGTTGTGTCTGCTCAAATGTGCTCCTTCCTGCAAAAAAAAGATCTCTATGAAGAATTTCAGTCAGGTTTCAGGCCCCACCATAGCACAGAAACTGCACTTGTTAAAATTACAAATGACTTGCTTCTTGCGTCAGACCTTTGATTGCAAAGATACTATTTAAACTGAGCTGGATGTTGACATCACTGAATTCAATGATGAACTGTCTTTAACTGAAAAATTAAAGTGAAAAATTTGTTTACTATTGTCATTTTGCATTATTGACACACTATTTTCCTAATTAATGCTGTTCAGTTGCTTTGACACAATCTGTATTGTTAAAAGCGCTATATAAATAAAGGTGACTTGACTTGACTTGACTTGACTCTCTGATCTCAACCGACTGGCCACTGCTGCGCATGGTCACGAAAGATTATCATTTGCACGTGTTTTTAAGCCTTGCCAATTTAAACATTCAAATCGCGCGGCATGTTCGGTGCCGTGTTCACAGACAGCAACACTGAACCGAGCTCTCCTTCGCGTCCTCCTGCACCTGAACGAACAAATACAAATCGCAGTTTAAACATGCAAATAGAAAAAGATGTGAAAGAGACCAATTCTGTGCGCACAGGGCGCACGCAGAGAGACGCGTCTCAAATCGCTTGAACACCGAATTTGCCTCTTCTTGCTCTTGTACCGTCAAATACATACAAAATTGTCAAAATACCTGTCTTGTAGAGTATCCTCGAAAAAACTGTCGGTTATGTCTAAAGTGAAAGTAAACAGTGGAGAAAGAAATCGGATGTGTATCATTATAATGGATGCATTGTCTCTTAAAGTGACCGCACCTAATGTAGTAGCTGCTGTCGGTGTCCTTAAAGGGGTCATATGATGCGATTTCAATTTTTACTTTCTCTTTGGAGTGTTACAAGCTCTTGGTGCATAAAGAAGATCTGTAAAGTTGCAAAGACTAAAGTCTCAAATCCAAAGAGATATTCTTTATAAAAGTTAAGAGTCAGCCACGCCTATTGTAAAAATCGACGCGTTTCAGAAAGGCGGGGCATAGAGGAGAAACAATAATGTACAGTATGTGGAAAATAATGTGTTTTTTGAAACTTAAACCGCATAAACACATTTCAGCATCATATGACCCCTTTAATGTTAATCCAAGAAAATGAAAGAAAGAAAATCACTTACTGCTCTTGACTGAATTACTTTGTAGTTTTATCAAGAATTAATCCACAGTCAAACCAAAAATTATTCAGACACCAGATATAATTTTTTATATTTGCATTTGTGGGTGCAGGACACTTTAGTTAATTTATGTAAGTGAGTTAGCTAAGCTCCTTGGCTCTCTTTTCATGGAAAGAGTTGACATTCCTTGCTTTACTAAAATAAAAGAATCTGTATCTCTTTTATGTTTCCCACCTGCTAAATTATGCTTGCTCCTGAGAAGATGCATCATTTGTTTTTATTATAATCCTGTTTTTTGGCAAGTGTGTTGGCCAGGCAGAAACAATAAGGGTTGATTGCGAGGGTGTTTTGCTTCTCATTTAGTGTCTCTGTGTCGAGGTTACATGCCGTTTTTTTTCTTTTTTGGAAGAATAACTGCTGCTTATCCCCTCTAAGTAAACCACACTTGCTGCTTTGTTTGGAGGCCGCACATCAAGACCTCCACACTGGCAAAATCTAGTCGTTGTTGTAGAGTCTGTTCTGTACGCAGCTTGAATACTGATATCAGCCCAGGTTCAGGAAGTGTTAAAGGGCAGCTCTCAAGGGAACATCCAGCACACAAAATTGCTTTTTGTGCAGAAAGGCCACTGGGCAGTACAGACAAAAAAATATATATTTATAAACTTCCCTTAAGGCCCAAACAAACTCTTGGGAACCACAGTGTAGCTACAAATTCAAAGCTAAATATTAAAATCATGTATTTTTTGTAGTGTTTTTCTTGTTTTGCTACCAATATGCCATCTCCATATGACACAACTTGATTATTTGCTTGCTTATGGGATAAAATAAGGTAAAGTGATTATGCATTTGGAACCATAATAATAATTATAGTTGCTAGGGCATTGCTATACAGTTGCTAAAGGGTGTGTTTTTTTTGTTTTTTTTTTTGCTGCGGCTGCTTTATTGTATGTCAGATGATAAATTATTTCATGCATGCCTCAGTAACAATTTCCATTTGAACATCAGGGTATAATGAATTACAACTAGTGATCAAAGTACTTGGTAGACACAGTCCATTAAATAAGAAGATTAATGATCAGGCATGAGCCTCAATTTAGCCAGACCTTCCTTTCTAATGTAATCTAGCATTTTCAGTAACACCGTGTCTACACTAGACCTGACAGTTACCACGCCGCAACAGCTAAAGTCTGTCTACACTGGACTAACTGACACTGCATACGAAATATCTTCGGACGCTGCAACGGTCCTGATATGACGTCACGCTCTGCAGCATCTTTTAAAAAATTTAAAGTCACCATGAAATCAAAATTGAAAATTCTTATTTTATAATGGAATACTGTAGTGGTTATTATAAATAATTTGTCTGTGCACTTCATTATTTTTTTTTAATTCATGTGCCCTCGTAATCTTTAATCAAAAACGTTAGCCTCCCCTCCCCCTCAAAATGACTCATCTACTCTTCCGGTCACAAGCTATGGCGATTATTTTTTTACAATTCATGTGCCCTCGTAATCTTTAATCAAAAATGTTAAACTCCCCTCTCCCTCAAAATGACTCCTCTACTCTTCCGGTCATGAGCTATGGCGCAAGGGCGGAGCTATCTGGAACTGCCAGCAGCTGCAGTGACATCAGTGACGTTTGGAATAAACGACAGGGGGAAAAGCTGAAGCTGATGCTTCACTTTATAGCACTGACACCAGTCATAAGGGAGTACGTTACCCTTAAACATTGAAAAGATATTAGGATATTACAACACCATTACTCTTAGAACATCGCAAACTAATTATTATTTTTTTTTCATGAATATGACTTAACCTGATGGAGGATGCGCTCAGTAATTCAGGCAGTCTCTCTCTCTCTCGCTCTGCTCTGCTCTCTCTCTCTCTCTCTTTCAATAGCAACTTCCGTTTCATGCCGACTTTAAATTCAACACATAACAAATAATAATACATGTAAAATGTAAAAACATACAATCTACTCCTATTTCCTGCAGCGCAGCAGTTTAAATTTATGTTCTTTTAATTTAGCTACGAGGTTATGCTGTTACGTATCGATCTGCTGTTGGTCATATGGTTTCCTGTGATACCATTTTGCAGGTCAGAGTTCACCAAGCTTGAACTTTGGAACGCAGAGAAATGCAAAACTTTTCACACAAGCTTGTGTTTCTGGTCAGACGCATTCACATGCATATGAATGGAAGTCAATGGAATGAAAAAGTGCAGTGTGACCACCCCTTTAAAGGGGACTTAACACACAGCTTCACTCAATCTCATGTTAATGTTGAGTACCTATAGAGTAGTATTGCATGCTTCATATCTCCAAAGAGTCTTTAGTTTTGTCATATTTATAAAAGAAGGATATATCTTTACGATTTTTTCCGAAAACAGCCGAGCTCCTGGGGGCATGCCGTGGGCGGAGCTAAAGAGTCAGGAGCACTTGCGTGCCAATTGCCAACTAAACAGAAATTTTATGCAGTTTTACCTACCGTCTGCGGTTCTGAATCATGACCGGGATCTTTTATTGCTGGGACCGCTCCATCTTTCAGTATCAAACGATGTGCAAATCCAGCGTCGAACTGGGCCTTGTTTATAAAACATTCGTCACCAAAATTACGTCAGGGAGGGCCATGATTGAAAAAAACTTTCCGAAACTTATACGAACCCGGAAGGATTGTATTTGGCACAGAAATACTCACGTCCAAATCGTTTTTTTAAACTTTGGCCATGTTTAGCATGAGAATCCAACTCTTTACCAGTGTAAATAACTCAGAATGCATGAAATAGCATTAGACCCCCTATAAGTCTACTTGTGATTTCAGATGCGTCAGTACAGTACCTGCATCACGATTTACAAGTAAAGTTTTAGCAGCAAACTTTCAGAATGAGTCACTTCCATGAGCAGGCATCCTTTGCAGCAAACACATCTAGCATATAAGCTACTGTTGTGACACGCAGTGTTCTATGATAATTGTGGTGCATGTTTTTTGTTTTATTATTAGAGACAATAATTACAGTTATACACCTGGATGTTCCTTCTTGAGTGGTCATTAGCACATGCCATAAGCACTAGAGCTGTGCGTGGTATATAGGTAATTATATCTATAACACTCTTAAAATAACCCTGTCTGTGTTCTGTTAGATGTGCTCACTGTCCTCTGATGAGCCTAATGAGATGTTAGCGTTGCTTAACAACAGACGAATGGATGAAAGAACCCATACCTGACAGGAATTCAATGCGGAAAGATGATGTGAGGTCAGTGGTGCATCAGGCTTCAGACCTGTAGATGTTCCATATGAAGCTGTAATGAATACAGCAGGTTTGTTTCTGCACGAAGCAGCATCTCGTATTCTAAACACGATTTTGCAAGACTATCACAGCTCACTGTATTGCATCTGTGATATTTGATGTTAATTCTCACTCCCACCATCTGAATTACTGATGCATATCCTACCCAGATGGCCAACTCTCAGTACTGGATTATAAGCATTGGCATGGATACAGTCAAGCCATGGAGGATTGCACTGAAAGGATGTAGTGCTTTCAGACTGTAGATAATGGAATGCAATGGCCACAAAAAGCGTTTGGATGCTTAACCACTTAAAACACTTAAGCCACACATAAAAATGTATAATTTCCTTTGAATTATACACTGCTGGCCAAAAGTTTGGAATAATTGCGATGTTGTGATGTTTTTGAAAGTCTCTTATGCACAACAAGCCTGCAGTTATTTGATCAAAAATACAGTAACATCTAATATAGTGAAATATTATTTGAATATAAAAATATTTAACCGTTTTAACTGTTTTGTATATATTTTAATATATAATAATTGTTAATGTATAATATATATATAATATATAATATAATTGTTTAATATATAATAAATTATGTGATTTATTCCTGTGATGCAAAGCTGAATTTTCAGCGTCATTGCTCTTCAGTGTAATACTGTACGATCCTTCAGAAATCATTCTAATATGATGATTTGGTGTTCAGTTATTATCAGTTATTATTGGTGCTCAGGTGTTATAATTGAGCAGCAATTTAATTATTATAAAATTGGTTATAATAATTATTATAATAATGGCTCTTATTATGATCAATACTGAAAATGTTTGTTTATTTTATTTCTTAAATTTTTTGGTGAAATTATAAATGCCTTTACTATCACTTTTGTGTTCTTACTGAATAAGAGTATTAATTTCTTACCCCAAACATTTAAATAGTAGTGTGATAGTAGTATCACAGTTTTCATAAAATATTTAGCAGCAAAACTTTTTAACATTGATAAAAAAAAATAATAAAAAAAATTGATTAGCACCAAATCAGCATATCAGAATGATATTAGAATTAAGCATTTACAACTTTTTACAAAATGTAAAAAACATAAAAAAAAAAAAAAAAAAAATTTTTTTCTTAAAGTAGCCTTATGAATTTTTTTTCCTCAGAAATTCTGTGTTATGTATTACAATTTTTCTGGTTATCAAATGAAAGCATAAGAAATTAATTTAATTTATCTTTTAATTATTGAAAATTAAGCAAACTTTATTTTTTGGCAAACAAAGGGGATTTACTATTCACAATAAAACATGGCATTGGTAACACTTTAGTTTAGGGACCAATTCTCACTATTAACTAGTTGCTTATTAGCATGCCTAATATTAGCATATTGTTTAATAGTACTTATAAAGCACATATTCTGCATGACCATATTATAGATCCCTCCTATCCAATACCTATCCAATACCTAAACTTAACAACTACCTTACTAACTATTAATAAGCAGCAACTTAGGAGTTTATTGAGACAACCGTCATAGTTAATAGCGGAAATTGGACCTTGAAATAAAGTGTGACCGTGGTGTTTATTTGAAAGAAATAAAACACACATTCTGACTAAATATTAGTTTTATTAGTTCAAAATTTTTGTTTTATTTGTTATGATTTAAAATTATATAATAGTGTCCAAATACTTTTTAGGGCCTCTATATTAGTGCCCCCATGTGTCCTCCATCTGCATTGTCTTTCCTTCCAGCTACTATAATGACAGAGGACAGACCTCAGGTGCACCTAAACAAGAGAGGCGCCATATTGCTCTAAATTTGGCCTGACGCCCCAGCCCATGGGGAGGCCCACATCTGCACTCTCTATTAAGTGTGAGTGTAAATGTTTCTGCAGTGACTCATTTGCCATTAAAAGGGAACAATGGTAATATATTCAATCTACCATGTGTTTACTACCTCTTGAGGTTAGTTGCAGAGTGTCATTTGTCTGTGCTCTGCACAGGGAATTCAAGAAAGCAAGGAAAGCCTATTAAATGCAGAAGGGATGATTAATGCATATGCTCGTTATTTTGCATTAAGTTTACATTAATTAACCTTCATTCTCATCACGGAATGTCAGTGTGTGGGTTTCACGCTCTGAGTTGGCAAAAAACAGGTTTAATCAGAATGTCAGGGCTGGTCAGACTATGTTGGGAAAACTATTCAAATATATAGCTGGGTCACTTCAGAAAGATGGCAGAATCATAATGTTATTTTTACACAGAGATTGGTAGGCGTGTTAGTAAAATATGTTAGCAATCTTCGTTGCATTATGTGCCAATGGTGACTATTCAAAAATGGGGAAACAGCACTTTTCAAGTTTTTTTCTCCAAAGTTTGCATGCCTGTAACTCAAGAAGTATAAAATATAGCTTGATGCCCTTTTAGATATTGGGTCTTAACAAACTTTCATTTTGGCATCTTAATTTTTAAAGGGGTCATATGATGCGATTACAATTTTTCCTTTCTCTTTGGAGTGTTACAAGCTCTTGGTGCATAAAGAAGATCTGTAAAGTTGTAAAGAC
>NW_015557093.1:75353-75735 GCF_001515605.1 Sinocyclocheilus anshuiensis | reverse complement strand
CTCGCTGTAGTATTGTTGTTGCCGCCACCGCCATGTCGTGAAGGCGCTGTGTGTTTCGTTGTGAAAGCCATACTACTTTTTTTGGCCTTCCAAAAGAGGACGATATCCACTTCGTCATGCCTGGAGCTGATCCGTGCTGGTCGCTGAGGAAATACATCAACTTTGCGCTGTGGATCGCCGGATCTGCTTTCACCGTGGACGAAGCGGAGTCCAGCCCGGGGTCGTCATATGTGGTTGCCGCAAGCCCGCCGGCCGCGCCGTTCTCAAGCCCGCCCGCCTCCGCTCACTCAAGCCGGCCTCCGCTCACTCTAGCCCACCGTGTGTTGTTGTGAAAGTTAAACTACTTTGTTTGGCCTTCCAAAAGAGGGCACGACTAGAAATT
>NW_015557093.1:66642-74708 GCF_001515605.1 Sinocyclocheilus anshuiensis | reverse complement strand
CTCGCTGTAGTATTGTTGTTGCCGCCACCGCCATGTCGTGAAGGCGCTGTGTGTTTCGTTGTGAAAGCCATACTACTTTTTTTGGCCTTCCAAAAGAGGACGATATCCACTTCGTCATGCCTGGAGCTGATCCGTGCTGGTCGCTGAGGAAATACATCAACTTTGCGCTGTGGATCGCCGGATCTGCTTTCACCGTGGACGAAGCGGAGTCCAGCCCGGGGTCGTCATATGTGGTTGCCGCAAGCCCGCCGGCCGCGCCGTTCTCAAGCCCGCCCGCCTCCGCTCACTCAAGCCGGCCTCCGCTCACTCTAGCCCACCGTGTGTTGTTGTGAAAGTTAAACTACTTTGTTTGGCCTTCCAAAAGAGGGCACGACTAGAAATTAGTGGTTAAGTTGTATTTACAACACTGTTCCAGAACAGTTCAACCCAAATATTTAGATGTGTCCAGCGCATTTTATAGAGGACTGTTTCCTGATCCTGGTAGAGTAGACTACAATGGCGGCTATTCTGACTCACACACTGTAAGTACATTTTTTATATTTAAAGGATTTGCCACTGACGATTCAAACACGAGCTTTGAGCAGTGTAGAGTAGCGCTTGTTGTTTGTCATTTCTTCGATCACAAAAGCAGACATGGAACTGAATCAAAAATAGAATCTTATGAATAGACTACTGAGAGAAAGATAATGTCCCTCAACTTGACAATTTCAGTGCATCTTTAGCACTCCGACAGGTATGTTCTGTGCATATTGTTTTGATAGAGGGAAACAAGATGCATTCCTAGTTTCAACATGAATTATTCTTCAGACATTCTGCTTTAAATACAATAAGTATCAGCTGTATACAAAGTGACCAACATTTGCTTTTCAGCCACTAAAATAGGTAATATTCAGCAATCTGAAAATGGAGCCTCATTGAGACCCCCATATCTCTGTGACTGAACGATGAAGGGCCCTGAAAATGAAGATTCCAAAAGAAAAGTTTATTAAGAACTAGAATCTAAAATCATATTGTGATATCTTTAATATTTCTCGAGTTGTAGGCATGCAAACTTAGGAAAAATAATATTTATAGCACTCAGGTATGTTCAATGCAGTTGTTTTGACAGAACTAACGAGATACATCTCTAGTTTCAACATTATTTGTTCTTCAGACATTACTCTTTAAAAGAAAAGAAGTATCATATTTTTGCAAATTGACCCACAATTGGTTTTTGACCACTGAAAATGTACATTTTAACAATTTACTCTTGGAGCCATATTAAAGTTCCAATATCTCTAGAACCGAACCATATAGGGCCTTAAAAATGAAGATGCCAAAAAGGAAAGTTTGTTAAGACCCAATATCTAAAAGGGCATTAAGATAACTTTAATACTTTTTGAGATACAGGCATGCAAACCTTGGAGAAAAAACTTGAAAAGTGCTGTTTCCCCATTTTTGAATGGTCACCATTGGCTCATAATGCAACAAAGATTGCTAAAGTCAACATATTTTATCTCTGTGTAACAATAACATTGTGATGCTGCCATCTCTCTGAAGTCATTTTTAACCTCCTGTAATTTGGCTCTGAATCTCAGGTGAAAATTGCCATTTTGACCCCCCTCTACAAAATAGTGGATTACTCAGTAAATATTCATCTATGACATTTAATATTTGGGCTATCATCACTATACATGTTTATTTTTCTTCAGAAAAAATATTAGAAAAATCAAAAATTTGAGCCGGGGAAACTTCTGAAATTTGTTGGATTTGACATGGAATGACCCAGCTAGGGTTAGTTTAGCCTAAGCTGACTCAACCCTTTGATACCAACTACTACTGAACAGTTAGCCAAGCTGAAAGATATTGTTTAGAGAAAGTAGATACTAATGGCAAAAGTAGCCTGCTGCATTTTATCTACTTTGTATTTTTCATAAATATGAAATATTAAACACAGCAGCTGTAATTTGATCTAATATGTTTAATGCCGGTAGCTGTGTGTCTGTGTTAATGAGAAAAGAAAGTGGGTTCTTTGAACGCTATATGTACTGTCAAAGATGAAACATGCATGAAACTATTTTAAATTAGTGTTAGGAGACTGTTAAATTTAGTACCTGATATTAAAATTCTGAGTCTGCATGTTATATTTGATATATTACTGCTCTTGGTATTCTAAATCATGAAGATTTTTTATGACACTTTTGATGAATTAATTTAAACAAACTCAAAACAGGGATAATATAGAATAAATAAATAAATAAAACCCTGATTTTATTTTAGGCAAAATTTCTCACTTTCATTTAGTTTAACTTGTACTAAAATAACTAAAACTCAAACCGAAATTAAAATTGATAACAAAGTATACACACATATTTAAACAAAACAAAAACTAATAAAAATAACAAAAGCACACAAAAAACTTTAACATTAAAAACACTAAAATAAAAAAAATGAAAACATTAAAAGTGTTTATAAAAAATATAATAGTATCTCAATGATACTAAAATAACACTGACTCAAAAGATGATTCATTCATGAATCAGACAGAGCTAGTTCTGTTTTTAGATGAAAACGGGGCTCAATTTCTGAAATATTGTCAGGGAAAATGTTACATTGCCGCATGTGTCAAAGCCAACCTGTTACTGAAAACTGACAAGATTTAATAAATAACATCGCAACCAACTTGCTTCTAGTTCAAATAATAGCTATTTGTTGCCATGCTACTGCTGAACATTGGGTGCAGGAAACTGATAAAATGCTAAAAATACAGACTAAATTAGACTGACATACATCCAAACAGCCTCTTCTGCTTCTCTTTCCAAGTCGCAGGCAACTTGTGAAACTGGAGTTTACTTTATGATTCAGTTGCAGCTGTCATGAGACTTTATTTAACAAGGGTGCAAACTGTGTCCAATGGTCCAGATGGTGGTCTGAAGCTGTGTTGATCCCTTCCCTCAAAAGAGAGCAGAATGTTCAGTGTGGTGTTAAGCACAGGGCTGATCATTATTCAGAAAGGAAGACATTCTTTGTGAAGTTCTACCCTCTTTACATCCTTCCCAGCATTTTGGATCAGTTGCCAATGGGTCAGTACCAGGTGAATCATAAACAAACAGTATTGGGCAAGTTACTTCCAAAATATAATACATTATATATTACTTATTACTTCCTTTTAAAAGTAATTAGTTACATTACAATATTACTGTCTCTGAATTGTAATGTGTTACACTACCTTTAAGTTACTTGTGAGTTACTTTCACTTTCGAGCACAAACCAAAATTAGCCTACATTCAGAAATAATAGCGGTAAATAAAGCGGAATGTTATTGGCCCTAATGAACAAGCAATAAACACAATAGCAAGCCTATAGGCTATTTTCATTCTTCTCACTCCACAACAAATCCTTTAAATTTAACTGTATTCAGAACAAAACAAGAATGAAAAATATAAGTTGCTAAACAAGCCAAAACGAATTAATTTAAAGCGAAACTGAAAGCAAACGCCTTTGTTCTCACGCAGCCTACCTCTATCATTCGGCATGAATCCAAATGTTTCCATATTCGCGATGTATTTGAATGCTAAACTATTAGTCTATTTAGTATATAAACCATGCTTTTGTAGGTGTAGAAAAGGCCGGCTATATATATAGAGCCATTAGTGCCCCCTTGTGACTTTAAGAGGTATTGCTTTGATGACTTAGCATTTCCCTTTAACGATCCCTTTAACAGTATTAACAGGACGCAGTTCAGAGCACGGACATTATTCGCTGTTGTTCAAGCTGTTGTTGTTTTCTACTGAGTGCGTTCATACACAAAACCACTCATACTAAGCTACAATCCAAACTACTCTGTACTACGCTGCCATACTCTCTGCTACCTGTACTACAATCATTCACTCAACCAAATCCAAGGACTGTAAACCTCTACAAGTCTTAAACCATTAAAGTGTACTTCGTCTCTGACCGGACGACTTATGTCTGCTCAATTTCCACCAGCACCCACACTAGTCTACCTCACAAATGGTCCTTCGAGCCGGATTTGAAGAGCTGTCATAAGAATGATGCATCAGAGTGATCCAGATCCTAGACCTGACCTTCCTGAGCCCGCAGTCAGACCCAGACGAGTGGTGCGGCTCCCTAGTTACTTGTCAGATTTCGAGCTCACTGATCATCAACAAAGGTTACAGTCAAGACAGAGAGTAGATACTTCCTCAGAAATGAGTGATGATTCAGAATTGCAAGGAGCAACTGCACCCAAGCTCACCAACACCTCCACTGAGTATGGAACAGGTATGCAGTCATGGCAGCTGCTGATAGAGTGGAGTCATAGTAGAGAGTATGAACAACAGCGAGCACATACTTCACCTCTCCCTGAGCTATCGTCAGAAGTTCTAGCAGAGTTCCAGCAGTTGCGGAAAGAGACGGAGGAACTGCGATGTGATTCCTATGAGCAGATAAGGAGACTGAAGGAGAAGAATGAGGCCCTAGAAACGCAGTTGAGCCTACTTGCAGTGAGTGATCGGTCAAGTTGTTATCCACAGAGTACATCTTCCCCTGTTCCTCAACCACGCGTTAATACTCTGCCTATGACAACAGATGCCAGGCCCATCCCTCTGCCTAGATCCAAGCTACCCCAGAGACCGAGTGTCAGTGCAGCAGAGTCATTCAAACAAGATCGCTTGCATGACTTAGAACAGAGGCTTCGGCAGCTGGAGATGACATCACCGCCAACTCATGCCCGACCCTCACAGCACCAGTCCTTCCCCCATAGATCTTATGACAGAGTTGATGATCGTAGAAATGGCTACAGCACGACCCAGTTACGTGTTCCTCCTAGTCAAGAGAGTACATATAGGGGACCAGCTCCAACCATCCCGAACTTTGTGAAGCCAGATCCGAGAGAGTTCTCCCGTCTGCGCATCGCTTTGGAGAACATTCTGCCAGCAGACGCTACAGAGAGATTTAAGTACCAGATTCTCGTCGATCACCTGAAGTTGGAGGAAGCCCTGTTGATTGCAGACTCCTATTACAACTCATTATACCCCTTCTCAGATACTATGGAGGCACTTAACCAACAGTATGGACATCCTCACCAGTTGGCCCTTCAGAGAATAGCCGAGCTTATGGACGGTCCGAACATCAGCCAAGGGGATGTGAGAGCCTTCCGAATGTTTGCACTGAAAGTTCGCTCTCTAGTTAGTATGCTTCAACAGCTGGGGAATAAAGGCTACATGGAGTTAGCGTGCGGTTCCCATGTATCAAGACTGTTGTGTAAGCTTCCACATGATCTGCAGACTAGTTTTAGACGGTCTGTCCATCCCCAACAAGTTCCCATCCCAACCATGCTCGATCTCTCAGCGTGGTTAGAGTTCGAGCTGCAAGTTCAAGAAGATAGTACCAGGTTCTATCCTCCAATGAGTAAGCCAATGCCCACACACAAGAGGGGACACCAGACAGACACGAGACAGCCAACGCAGGCCACAAGTATCTTCCTCGGTACAGAGAAAGACAGCCGTGACAAGCCAGGTGAAGCTTCCGACCCTAAGCCCAGAGACAGGAAGATGTTCTGCCCATATTGTGATGCTCAAGACCACTACTTGAATGGGTGTGCCAATTTCCAGAGACTTAACAGAGATCAGAAAGTGCATTGGATACAATCACACAAGCGATGTTGGCGTTGTGGAAGAGCCCATCAAGCTGCACAGTGTAACCTCAAGACACCCTGCAAGAGTTGTAATCGCGTCATCTGTACATCCTCCACGAGGTTAATGATAGATCCTTTGTGAAGATGCCTGAGACACATAAGGTCGGACCTTCAGAGAATTGCTTGGTGAACACGACCACAGAGACACTGTATCTAGATCGGCCCACCAACAGTCGACGTGTCTTACTAAAGATCTGTAAAGTACTCCTGAGAAATGGCAGTCAATGCTTAGAGACGTACGCCCTCTTGGACGACGGGTCAGAGCGCACCATCCTCCTTCATTCAGCGGCCCAGCAGCTCGGATTGACTGGTCGACCCGAAGAGCTTGTTCTACGTACAGTCAGACAAGACCTTCACATCCTGCATGGTGCTTCAGTAACCTTCACAGTGTCACCAGCGTCCCAAACCAAGACTTCATTCAGGATTCGTCAAGCCTTTACAGCTGAGACATTGGGATTGGCTGAGCATACATATCCAGTAGATGAGTTGCAACGCAAGTATAGCCATCTGCAAGGTCTACAGTTGCCACCTGTTGAATCCGTCCAACCACTCCTCCTGATAGGGTCAGATTGCCCTCACCTCATTACCCCAGTAGAGCCAGTTCGTCTAGGCCCGCCTAACGGTCCTGCCGCTATCAAGACCAGACTAGGTTGGACCCTGCAAGGTCCCACTCAAGAGGTCACACATCACCTTCCCAGACAGTCTCAGTAGCCTACATCCAAACACTCAGTCCTCAAGGAGACATAGAGATAGCTTTCTTGACTGCCCGTTCCAGAGTTTCTCCAAAGAAACAACAGTCCATACCTCGTCTCGAGTTGTGTGCCGCTATGACAGGAGCACAACTTTCCAAATTACTGAAGTCAGAGCTCAGTGTTCCCATACATCAGGTCACACTCTGGTCGGATTCCACCACTGTGTTGGCATGGATTCAAGCCGACTCATGTCGATTTAAAGTCTTTGTCGGAACGAGAATAGCAGAGATACAGGAGTTAACAGACTCCAAGGATTGGCGTTATGTTGATTCCAAGTCTAATCGAGACATTGGGATTGGCTGAGCATACATATCCAGTAGATGAGTTGCAACGCAAGTATAGCCATCTGCAAGGTCTACAGTTGCCACCTGTTGAATCCGTCCAACCACTCCTCCTGATAGGGTCAGATTGCCCTCACCTCATTACCCCAGTAGAGCCAGTTCGTCTAGGCCCGCCAAACGCCCCTGCCGCTATCAAGACCAGACTAGGTTGGACCCTGCAAGGTCCCACTCAAGAGGTCATGCATCGCCTTCCCAGACAGCAGTGTCTCTTCACAGTTACTTCAAGCTCATATACCGACCTGTACAGACAAGTTGAGAAATTGTGGCAACTAGACGTGCTCCCGTACCGCAGTGAGAAGCTCATTACTCGCTCAAAGCAAGATCAAGACGCCCTTTCACTGCTCGAGTCCAAGACTACTCGAGTTACAGTAGATGGAGTAGCCAGATATGCCACACCCTTATTACGAGTGAAAGATATGCCTCTCCTGCGAGCTTCGACAGATACCACTCTGCCCTGTCTCAGAGGAATTGAGAGGCGATTAGCCAGAGATCCAGCACAAGCAGCAGCCTACCAGGTGGAGATGAACAAGTTGAAGCAGGCAGGATACGCACAAGTGATACCTTCCGAACAAGTGGATCAAGCTGAGGAGTCGTGGTACATTCCCCACCATATGACACAACATAATGGCAGTTTCCCAGTCGAGATGGCTCATCTTAAGTCAGGTAAACCTCTACCGATGAGCAGTCGTCTCTTGTGCCTTGCCCCAGAGTATGACAGCACTACCCACCTCATCAGAGTTGGTGGTCGTCTCAGACGAACAGAGCAGCTAGATGAATCCGCCATTCACCCTATAGTTCTCGAGGAACTACTAGCAGCTACAGCTAGAGCCTTGCATGGGGCGGCTACCCCTACGGAAGTGCTAACAGCTGAGCATTATAGAGAAGCCGAACTAGCCCTCCTTCATCAAGCACAAATCCATAGTTTCCCAGTTGAGATGGCTCATCTTAAGTCAGGTAAACCTCTACCGATGAGCAGTCTTCTCTTGTGCCTTGCCCCAGAGTATGACAGCACTACACACTCCAAACTACTCTGTACTACGCTGCCATACTCTCTGCTACCTGTACTACAATCATTCACTCAACCAAATCCAAGGACTGTAAACCTCTACAAGTCTTAAACCATTAAAGTGTACTTCGTCTCTGACCGGACGACTTATGTCTGCTCAATTTCCACCAGCACCCACACTAGTCTACCTCAGAGTAGGCTACTTAACATGCTTTCTGAAAAAAAAAAAAAGAAAGAAAATATCACACTCTTCACATGAACAAATATGTGCTTGGCCTGAGCTCAGGCCA
>NW_015557093.1:64288-65902 GCF_001515605.1 Sinocyclocheilus anshuiensis | reverse complement strand
ATCTATATTTGGTTGACTGTATTTTATTCTGATAATGAACGGCTGCAACGTTTGCAATGCTGTATGTTTGTGCGTGAGGCGCCGGCGCGATCGAACAGCGGAAACATAAAATACTCCGTAATTTTTGGTCATACAGATCCTTCGAAACTGCAATGTGTTTACTTTTATTTTAGGATGCGCTTGTCATCTCGGTTTCCTTTCCGTGAACTTTTGCAGAGCGCAGCGCCACAAAAATGAACCAAACTCAGCAGCATATTTTACATTATTGTCTTTTTTCTTTCGTTTTGTTAATCTGTTAATTATTTAAGTCAATATATATTTCGCGTATTAATTCCTTTTATATGTAGACTATGATTTAATAAAACAAATTGTTATTTTTAGTTCAACTTAATTTCTGTTGCTCGTCTGCGCTCATCCGCATTCTTTCTCTTCTCCGATCCCGCAGTAGCCTAAGCCCATCTCACAAATGTAGAATCCGTCTCAGTCATCTCAACCATCGAATTACAGCAACAGGAAATAGACAAAGTATTTTACTCGCGGAATTGGTTCTGTTTTGCGGTGTTGGTAAATTCATCACTTAATTTTGAGTTAAAATATGTTGTTGTAACGTGCGTTGCTGAGATTGTAACGAGTAATAATATTACCCAAATTTTATTAGTAATGCGTTATATTACTGCGTTACAGCAAAAAGTAATATACTACTGTAATATCGTTACTTTTGTAGTGCGTTACTCCCAACACCATTACCGCGGGAAGTAGGGGTGCTGGGGGGGCTGCAGCTTTAAAAATAAATACATTTAAAGTTTGTAACAAAAAATAAATAAAACAAATTTTATTAATTTGAATATTCATTAAAATCATAGGGGAAAAAAGCTTAATGACAATAAGCAACAATTGTCACGTGACGTCACCACGTCCGCATCCGTACCAGTCAACATGGCGCAAAAACGCATTTCTGATTTTTTCGCAAAGCCCAAACAAAATAAAAAGAGACCGAGCCTTGAGCTGACGGATCAGTCGGATAAGGAAGCAGACCTGGAGCCTATGTCTAGTGGGCAGCCAACCAGCAGCAGCAGCAGCAGCTGCAACAGCTCCTCCAAAGCGACCACCACATCAGCCCCGGATCTGGGCCCAGGAGCTGCGCTAATTCAAGGTAACATGAACGTCGCCGCCGCGGCAGTACCAGCACAAAATACTAGTGTTATTGATTTGGTCGAGGCAATCACTCCACACCAACCAGCCAACTTCAGTTTTCCTGGAAGGCAGTTCGGAAAAGAGACATTTTGTCGTTCATTCAGTACAAACTGGTTCGACAAATGGAGGTGGCTGCATTACATTGAGTAAGTTGATCGCGTTGTCTGTTTTAGCTGTGTGAAAGCAGTGGAAAAACATCTCATCTTTACAAAAATCTTCTTTACTCTACAGAGGTGAAACAAAAACACAAAAGCAGCATGTTTACAGACTATTTAATGAGGCTGGGAGGTGGCATGAATGCATTTAAAATCATAATAACAATGTTATGAAATCAATGTTTTAAATATAAAGTTTTGAATAAAGAAATACTAAATGATTTAAATAACTGAAATTATACTTTACAGGGGTCATATGATGTTG
>NW_015557093.1:61838-63038 GCF_001515605.1 Sinocyclocheilus anshuiensis | reverse complement strand
CATAAAGAAAAAATGGGGGTGCTGGGGGTGCGGTGTTAAAAATAAATACATTTAAATTTTGTAACAAAAAATAAATAAAACTAATTTTATTAATTTGAATATTCATTAAAATCATAGGGGGAAAAAGCTTAACGACAATAAGCAACAATTGTCGCGTGACGTCACCACGTCCGCATCCGTCATTGAAGATTTAAAAATACACCAGTCAACATGGCGCAAAAACGCATTTCTGATTTTTTCCCAAACACCAAACAAAATAAAAAGAGACCGAGCCTTGAGCTGACGGATCAGTCGGATAAGGAAGCAGGCCTATGTCTTATGTCTAGTGGGCAGCCAACCAGCAGCAGCAGCAGCAGCTGCAACAGCTCCTCCAAAGCGACCACCACATCAGCCCCGGATCTGGGCTAAGGAGCCGCGCTAATTCAAGGTAACATGAACGTCGCCGCCGCGGCAGTACCAGCACAAAATACTAGTGTTATTGATTTGGTCGAGGCAATCACTCCACACCAACCAGCCAACTTCAGTTTTCCTGGAAGGCAGTTCGGAAAAGAGACATTTTGTCGTTCATTCAGTACAAACTGGTTCGACAAATGGAGGTGGCTGCATTACAGTGAGGAAGTTGATCGCGTTGTCTGTTTTAGCTGTGTGAAAGCAGTGGAAAAACATCTCATCTTTACAAAAATCTTCTTTACTCTACAGAGGTGAAACAAAAACACAAAAGCAGCATGTTTACAGACTATTTAATGAGGCTGGGAGGTGGCATGAATGCATTTAAAATCATAATAACAATGTTATGAAATCAATGTTTTAAATATAAAGTTTTGAATAAAGAAATACTAAATGATTGAAATAACTGAAATTATACTTTAAAAATGAAACTAAAACTGTCAGTAGGTGGCAGCAAATCTCTGTCTTTGTGACTGAATCATTCGTTTAATGTTTCGTCCAAACAGTTGATTCGTTCAGGAACAAAGCGAGTGACTGTTTTATGAATGGGTAACTGAATCATTGACTCACTAGATTCATAAAAAAACGCAGGTTAATTCATAAACGAAACACCGCTGTGTTTGCGTGGAGATGCGCAGCGGCTCAGCTGTGACTTTGTTTGGAATATTTCCTTTGAGGATATAGAGCAAAATCAGACAGCAGTGTTCAACGCTGCTATTTCAGTCTTTCTTCTTCAAAATGTCATATTAAACT
>NW_015557093.1:48970-61589 GCF_001515605.1 Sinocyclocheilus anshuiensis | reverse complement strand
CGTGACGTCACCACGTCCGCATCCGTCATTGAAGATTTAAAAATACACCAGTCAACATGGCGCAAAAACGCATTTCTGATTTTTTCGCAAAGCCCAAACAAAATAAAAAGAGACCGAGCCTTGAGCTGACGGATCAGTCGGATAAGGAAGCAGACCTGGAGCCTATGTCTAGTGGGCAGCCAACCAGCAGCAGCAGCAGCAGCTGCAACAGCTCCTCCAAAGTGACCACCACATCAGCCCCGGATCTGGGCCCAGGAGCCGCGCTAATTCAAGGTAACATGAACGTCGCCGCCGCGGCAGTACCAGCACAAAATACTAGTGTTATTGATTTGGTCGAGGCAATCACTCCACACCAACCAGCCAACTTCAGTTTTCCTGGAAGGCAGTTCGGAAAAGAGACATTTTGTCGTTCATTCAGTACAAACTGGTTCGACAAATGGAGGTGGCTGCATTACAGTGAGGAAGTTGATCGCGTTGTCTGTTTTAGCTGTGTGAAAGCAGTGGAAAAACATCTCATCTTTACAAAAATCTTCTTTACTCTACAGAGGTGAAACAAAAACACAAAAGCAGCATGTTTACAGACTATTTAATGAGGCTGGGAGGTGGCATGAATGCATTTAAAATCATAATAACAATGTTATGAAATCAATGTTTTAAATATAAAGTTTTGAATAAAGAAATACTAAATGATTGAAATAACTGAAATTATACTTTAAAAATGAAACTAAAACTGTCAGTAGGTGGCAGCAAATCTCTGTCTTTGTGACTGAATCATTCGTTTAATGTTTCGTCCAAACAGTTGATTCATTCAGGAACAAAGCGAGTGACTGTTTTATGAATGGGTAACTGAATCATTGACTCACTAGATTCATAAAAAAACGCAGGTTAATTCATAAACGAAACACCGCTGTGTTTGCGTGGAGATGCGCAGCGGCTCAGCTGTGACTTTGTTTGGAATATTTCCTTTGACGATATAGAGCAAAATCAGACAGCAGTGTTCAACGCTGCTATTTCAGTCTTTCTACTTCAAAATGTCATATTAAACTCATTATGTTACTTTTAGATTCTTTGCAATTATTTGTGTAATTTACAAGAAATGTCTGATATAAAATTGTTTATACGCTCTCTCTCTCTCTCAGTGTATACTGTCGCCAGGAGCCTGCAGTTGTGCACTTTGTGTTTTGGAGATTTTGTGCTTTGGCTATAGGCATACGCATTAATCTTATTTTGTTTCAGTAGTATTAATTCTAACAATAATTCATTCTAATTCTAACAATTCTTCCTGATTATGCAGTCAGTATGGTAGGCTACTCTAAGCCGTTATTGTGGTCACACTGTAAAACATGAGTTAAGTTAAATCAATTTGACTGTGTAAAACTTTTATAATATATTGATAAAAAAAAAATCATATGATCTTTTTGATCATATTTTTTTCCCCTGTAACGTCTGTACCCAAATTAAGACTTAACGAGCATGTCTACAGCTATTACAAAGAAACAGAAAGAGCGAGAGAGTCCATTTACCTCGGCAGCAACTATGTCGCATTCTCGCATCTTGATCTTTAACGTTATCTTTTCGTTGATCAAAACTAATGCTTAAGGTTGATTCAATATGTAATAAAAAAAAACGTTACATCAACAATAAAATAGTACAATGATGAAGTCGCTTAGCTTATATTAAACATAAAAATTGAACAAAACGAATAAACTGATGACTTGGTGTAACCGCGTTGTAACATAAAAATAAAGTCTTTGTATTTTCCCCTTTGTGGCTCATTATTATTATTATTAATAATAAAAAACATATAGGCCCACAATAAAGTAGTATCATTAAGAAATTCACGTATTAAAGTGAAATTTTATGAACAAAATGACAGTTTTGTTTATAAAATGTGTAACGCAAATATAATGGATTTCCCCTTTTAAAACGATCGTAGTTTGTGGTTCATTGTTATTAAAACAGATCAGTCATAAAGTAGTACAATGGCATTTTAACGAGTACGAGTACAGGAGCTCAGTATCGGGCCCGATACCGATACCAGTATCGGTGCATCCCTAGTGTGCACCCTTCATTTACAGAGAAAAGAAGGTCCGGGAAAAATCTGTAGATGGAAAAATCTCCATACAAGTTATTTGTGAATTTTTATTTTTTCTACTTGTTACTTTGCACTTTTTGTTAGATTTAAATGTTTAAATTTATTTACTATTTAATCAAATTTTTTAAGGTATCTAATATTTTGACTTAATTTCCATGATCTAAATATTAAGAATTTAAAGTTTGTCGTCATTTAAAGTGTGTAGGCCTTCTTACATTATTATGCTGTTATATTATGATTATATATGCAGTGGCATAAAATGGTCTTAAAATGACTATCATTTATTGCATTTATTTCTGGGGCAATATATCGCACAAGAAAAAGTTGTTATCATGACAGGCATAATGATGAAGTCGCTTAGCTTATATTAAACATAAAAATTTAACAAAACGAATAAACTGATGACTTGGTGTAACCGCGTTGTAACATAAAAATAAAAAAGTCTTTGTATTTTCCCCTTTGTGGCTCATTATTATTATTATTAATAATAAAAAACATATAGGCCCACAATAAAGTAGTATCATTAAGAAATTCACGTATTAAAGTGAAATTTTATGAACAAAATGACAGTTTTGTTTATAAAATGTGTAACGCAAATATAATGGATTTCCCCTTTTAAAACGATCGTAGTTTGTGGTTCATTGTTATTAAAACAGATCAGTCATAAAGTAGTACAATGGCAAATTCGCATTTATTAAACCTCTTAACTCTTATCAACAAATTGAAGAAAACGGAGCCTATACTTGCGTTGTAACCCAAATAAATAAGGTTTCCCTTATTTAAAACGAATGCTTAGTTTGTGGTTCATCGTTATTTTTTAATGAAAACACAGCAACAGTAAAGAGCAATTCAGTTATTTTAAACGAAGAAATTAAACGTTTATTAACAAAAGTTCTCTTGCGCTTTTGGATCCGCCACCAGTCATTTCGCTTCACTCTCGTCACGTGACTCCTGCTCCGAGCTGCTTGGAACAGACGCGCGGCGCCTCAGAACTGTAGCGTCCCATGTCCAGCTGAACTAAATTGATTTGATTTTTTATTTATTTATTGTAACACCGACTACAGGACAAAGCCTGTGTATTGCACACTTATAACTTCGCTCCTGGGAAAACTCGGAATAAATGACATCTTGAACTATATTAAAATAGAAAACAGTTCTTTTAAATTGCAATAATATTTCACAAAATTACTGTCTTTACTGTTTTTTTTTATTAAATAAATGCAGCTTTGCTGAACATGAGCATCTTTCAAAAACATTTGTTCTGAACTTTTGAATAGCAATGTATAGTATATTCACATACCGATGCATTTATGCATAGAGCCTCAATGTAAAACTGGTGCAACCAGCAAAGGCAGGAGTGAATCTATAGTTAACGTGCATCCTACTGTGTGATTTGATTATGAATACATTTCAGAATCTTTATGATGCAGACCTGATGATACAGCTGAGGTTTGGTGTGCCTATGCTACTTCCATTTTCATGAGGTTTCAAACAGAGGTCAATTTCATTTATGACTGCGGCACACTGTAATGGTTCTTTCTCCCTGCTTGGGAGAATCTATTTTAAAAGGCCGCACAAAAAACATTATTTAGCTTGTCTCAAGCAGCATCAAGAGGAGAAGTACAATCATAAGCCATCAGTATGTCTCTTTCTGTTCTAATGGCCCTGATGCTTTTTATCTGACCAGAGATGGAGAGCATGACTGTGAATGGAAGGTTTGAATTAGAGGTACATTTGTTCAGCTCATAAGAACAGTGAGGTTCATCTTGTGAGCACAGTGGGGAGGAGCTGGATTGAGTCCTGTTAAGTACAGCAGCAACCAAAGAAGTAAACTGCAAAAAAAAAAAAAAAAAAGAATCAACAAATTCTTGAGTTTAAAGGGATAGTTCATCCAAATGAGAAAATTCTGTTATTGTTTACTCATCCTTATGCTGTTGCAAACCCGTATTTTCATTGGCATTGATTCTCACATGTGTCGTGACTGACTGTGATGTTTTATGTTATGAGTGTTATGGACCGCTTCACCAAAAAGAAATTTCTTGGCTAAAACCAAACCAAATATTCTGGGGATTTTTGGCTAAAGATCATAAGTGCTCATTTTTGGTCAACCTTTGTTTTGAATAATTATCAGTATACACTACTGTTGAGAAGTTTTGGGTCAGTAAGACTTATTTAAAGAAATGAACGCTTTTATTTAGCAAGAACACAGTACATTGATTAAAGGTTACTGTAAATAAATGTACACTGGAATAAATTATATTTCAAAATATTTCAAAATAGAAAATGGTTACTTTAAATTGTAATAATGTTTCACAATAATACTATTTTGCTGTATTTTTGTTTAAATAAAAGCAGCCTTGGATAAGAGACTTCTTTCAAAAACGTTTAAAGAAATCCTTCAAATCCTTTGAAACGTTTAAAGAAACAAATTTCTTTCTTCAATTGTTGTGATTTTACAAAAATATTGCCTTTAAACATTAAAACTATAGTAAAAAAGTAATTTATTTAAAATACATTTACTTCATACTAAGTATAGTTCAAATGTATTAACATATTTACGCACATATCACTCGAGACTCACTGATATAAAAATTATAATGAAACTTTATTTAGAGTCCTAGTTGTGCACAATGCACATTTCTTAATATTAAGCCTAAAATGTGTTTTAATGTCACTATCAATAAGGATTGTATGATATTTGAATAATATTATTCTTTTAAATGCAAGATATTTAAAGTGTACCTGAAGTATACATGCAATAGTTCCACTTTAGCACAATCAGGTATACTTCAGTATATCTTTAGTTGGACTTCAGCACTACTTCCACACAATTAAAGTGCATTAAGCACAAAATGAGTTGTTCCAATATAGCAGACTTTAAATACCAGTTTAGTACGCTAAAAGTACAATTGCAGGGTATTTTTTTTTATTGAGTACATAAATATGTAAATGTATTTGTAGCATACTTAGCATTAAATAAATGTATTTCAAATACATTTTAGTATATATATTTTTCACTTGAACTTTTCCACAACATTCTAATTTATTGAGATGCACCTGTAGAAGAAACATAATTTTATATTAATGGCTGAAATTTTTGTGCATTCGTATTGACAACTGCTGGTCACTGTATATATTTTGTATAAAAAGATGATACTATTGGACATTTGTTAAAAATGCTTCCACCTCATAAAAGGTAATTGTGACTTTTATCTCAAAGATAAACCAAATTTATCTCGCAAATACATTTTTTTATTTTTTACTCTGAAGCGGAATCCATAGGTTTTGAACATGACGAGTAAATTATTATTTTTTTTTGTGTGAAAATTCTTCTTAGCTCTCTTGGACAATTATGCATTTTTAGGTAATATGAAGCACATATAGTAGTTTGTGCAGTCAATGTATAAGAACATGCTAGACAAAAGCTCTACACTATCCTTCAATATCCTTCAACTAGTCGCCCTACTGTTGTGATCTTGTTCTGTGTTACAAACGGAATAAACATCTTACTTTTAATCTCTGTTCATTTTGGACTAACTTAAATAGTCATGTTGTTTCCCCCTCCTCCTCGAACTCTTAACATCTAAGACAAATTTGTCATGAATTACGTAACACAATGGATGTTGTTCTTGCAGATTATATTGACAGTAGCAAAGTCATTACATTCGTTTTGTAAGGCCTAATTTTCTCATTTTCACAGCATCACATTTGTGAAAATGTTCAGTGAATACTTGTGAAAATGGTTTAGTGACTCACCATGAAAACCAGCACTGCCTCCAGACAAACTTAAAGTCTGCATCTTTAAGTCTTACATAACATCTTAAAACTGATCAGAGGTGGTGCTTTCAAAATCAGACCGGCGGAAGGAGGAGGAAGTCGGACGGATGGTAGGTTGGCACAATAGAAAGCAGAAAAGGATGGAAGGATTGATTGAAGATGATTGACAGACTGCTGAAGCCGTAAACCGTAGACTGCTTTGCTTTGCCGCATGATGCTCAAAGCATCTTCAAGGCTGCAGTAGATAAGACGTCATTGGACACATCAGACATACTTCATGATTATTTCTGCTGCTTTGGATTCATTGCAGGTTTCTTCCAAGTCAGTCATGCTGCGCTATGAAATTGTCAAATGTCTCTGACAGAGTGCGATCCCCTGGTGGGAGGACTACACAGAGGTGTCAGCTGGTCTTGTTCATTGACCTTGTGCACGCAGGGAAGGTTTGTATTGCCGCGCTGTGTGAGTAAAGCCGCCCCACACCTGCGGGTTTTGGGACTGTAATAACGGCGGTAATGCTGTTGGAGGAAACCTTTCACACTCACACTTGACATGATATCATGTTTAACATCCAGGATGCAGGCAAATCGAGAACGCTTGTTTGCTGGATGTGCAGGGATTGTGGACTGTGTGTGAGGCCTGTCACATGGCCGCTACAATCTGACCTATTTGACATTGAAAAAATGTGTGTACTTTTGTTGATTAGATGAAAAATATGTGGAATAGATAGTGTAAATATGGTTAAAATCACTTCTACAGGAAAATGCCCAATGTAGCTCAATTTGAATGTCTCAGTTTTTTCTCCATCTACTGCTTCTTAGATTTTTATCCTTAAAAAAAATACCCTAATTATCTGACGTTTTATCTAGAATTCTAGATACTTCTCTACAATTTCTCATACTGTGCTAACATTTTCCAAGATGCCAAATCCAGCAATCCAAAAGCAGGGATTGCAAGGTCAGTAACATTTTTCATCAAATTCTTCAAATCATTCATTTTATCTTTATACACTAGTGTTATACTATGATTCAAAAGTTTGGGGTCAGTAAAACTGTAATATTTTTATAATGTTTTTTTTAAATACTTATTCAGCAAAGATGATCAATCAAGAGTGTCACTAAGGATATTTTATTGTTTCAAAATATGTTTATTTCAAATAATGCTTTTTAAAATTGTATATCAAAAAGAAAAAAAATACATTAAAATGAATAAGAAGAAATGTTTATTGTGCATCAAATCAGCATATTAGAATTATTTCTGAATAGTCATGTGATAATGAAGAATGGATTATTGACAATTCAGCTTAGCCATCACAGAAATAAATTTCATTTTAAAATATATAAAAATATTTTTAAAATAGTTAATTTAAAATGTAATAATATTTCACAATATAACTGTTTTTACTCTATTCTTCAATCAATAAATGCTGTTTCTTTAAAAAAAAAAAAATCTTACCAACCCCAACATTTTGATTGAAAACTTTTGTGCCCTTTTTTTTTTCCTAAATAATTTTGAGAGAAACATCTGAGACAAAGTTGCTTAAATAAAACAGCCATGTTAGTTTTGTTGTTGTTTTAAAGGAGACTTTTATACCTGTTTTTACAAGATGTAATATAAGTATCAAGTGTTCCCAGAACGTGTCTGTGAAGTCTCAGCTCAAAATACCCCACAGATCATTTATTATGTCATTTTGAAAATGCCTATTTTGAGTGGAAGCAGAAACACGCTGTTTTTGTGTATGTCTCTTTAAATGCAAATGAGCTGCTGCTCCCCGCCCCCTTTTCCAGAATAGAGCTGTGCCTTTACAGCTCGTATCTCAGATACTCTGCCAAAAAACATCTGTAATGTCTATTGCGTTGAAATATAAATTGAGTTTACACTTCTGATATATGTTTTTCTGTGCACACACATCTGAAGCACACGCACAGAAAGCAGCTGTCACATGGCATGTGAGTACTTAACTCTTTCATGTCTTATTGCACTTAAACTATCAAATACACACAAGTTTATGTTAAAAACACACATGAGTTACAAAAACAGTCAGTTATGTCTGTGAAGGTAAACAGCTGGGAAAGAAATTGCATGTTTATATTAGTTCTATGTGGCAGCAGAATAATATAAAGTAAATAAATCAATAAATCCACTGCTCTCTTGTCTCCTCTGATGCTGGGACTCTAAATAGTGTTCTGTGCTCGTCAGTGCATCAAAAAACAGAACAGTTAGCATGCTTTGCTCGAACTTTCTCCATGGTGTTAGAACTGGTGCACTGTTGCAGCTTGCAAAAACAAAATGATGATGCTGTTGGTGGAAATTTACAGATTAAGGGGGAGTAATATTATAATAAGATCCCCTTTGTTCATCACAGGGGGAGTGAAATCTGAGCGGTTCGGTTTTTTTCACAAGCTTGCAGAGGAAGGCTTACCAAAACAAAAAATACACTGGTTTGTTCTTTTTCGCCTTTTCTGGGTTGGGAGATGCACCGGGGATCCAACTGTACCACTTAATTACAGAAAAAGTCAGATTTTCATGATATGTTACCTTTAAACAGCTAACATTTTGCAGAGATTCATGCTTAAATCAAGAAGAGGTAGAAGAACAAGAGTATAAATAAAATATTGCATTCCCTGAAAACTAGTCCTCTTTTAAGGATATTTAGATATTTTGTTCTTAAAAGTAAGACAAACTTTAATTTTTTTTTAAGTGTAACTTCATGGCAAAAGCCTTCTGGTTCATGCCTGGTGTTTAGTTACACAGACAGACCATAGCTGTCCTAATTATCATTACACACAGCATGGGCACCATGCTCATGCTGGCTGACATTTTGATTCAGGAGCGTGAGAAGGAAAGCAATCAGCGACCAACCCCGAGCATCCAGCGGTGATCACCATCCATTTGTGACATGTTTACACTGCTGCTTCCTCTTCAACCCACATAAACAAGGATGCTTTTTGTACATTTACAAAATGGCAGGTTCTGTTCCATCTGGAGTTTGATGGGTCTTCAGAAGTGTGATAAAGCGTGATGATCACACACAGTAGGCCAGCGCTTCCTGTGTTCTCTTAAACTTTTTGAAACCTGGAAAAGAAATTAAATTGGTCTTAAGATGTCACAAAAGCTTATGTATCTTTGATCCGTATATATCGTATCCATTAGATGTAAGCCTAAGGACGTTTGATGTCGACTTTGTTGGACAATGGAGAATAATAGTTCTCCTGGGAGAACTTGACAGATATTTGTTTACTTGAGGTATAATGTGAGAAATCCACCCTCAAAGCCGTTTGTCTCACTTTGGCTCAGCTTGAATTTCAGCACAAACAATTCACACTGTGGGACTACAGCTATTAAAATGTATTTCCCAGTCCTCTGGAATACTTGATTCTCATTGGTCAAATACAGTGTCATATATTTTTGTAAGCTACATAATTGACAGTTGTCCCTGGCAACCAATTTCCTACACTGTTTAATGTAGTCTGTCTGTCTGTCGTTCTGTCTATCTATCGTTCCATCCGTTCGATTTATTTGTCTTTCGATCTTTGTCTATGTGTCATTCTGTCCATCTGCATGGTAATGATACTTTATAGTTTTACATAATACATCATGAATCTTTTGTTTTGACTTCGTTTGATTGAGCTCAAGCCTTAATTAGGAGCAACTTTACACTCTCTGTGATATTGATGCTTTTTCCTCTAATAATGTGCATCTATCAGTGTAATGATGCTGCCTTGGAACCTTTATCTGCTTAAACTGACATGAACTCAATATTTGCTCTGTTTTGTTGGATACAATGCCAATGGCCTTCAGAACAAAACAAATGTGACTTAGCTGTGACTAGATCATATGGTCATAACTTTGGGTAGATGCTGTCCAAATATGCATAATGCAGGAAATTGTCAAACATATAAATCAAATCCAACATCTGATATTACGCTGGATGAACAACTGTTTGCCAGCAGTGACAGAAAGACAACAGTAGATGTGCCAGGTGGCTCTAGTAGCTAATATTTTTGACAGAGATGTATCAGCTGATAACTTCATATTGTTCAGGGGGAGAGAGATTTATTTCATAGATAGATGCTTCTCCGGTGCTGCAAATGGCTGACAAGGCCGTTCCCTTGAGGAGTAGAACAGGCCAAATGTCATTGGTGTCTGCTGGAAGGGAGCACGGCAGGATATGAGCCCAAGATCCATTTCAAATGTCAATACTTCACAAAAAATAGGGGCTCATGTTTCTCAAAATCTAGTGAGCTGTTTATCTAGATCAGTTTTGGGGCTATCATAGGCACACTCCCAATGTGAAGTCAGTCTGTAATTGCAGAAAGTGACATTATACTGTCATTTAAGGTAACTTATATTGACCACAATATTATCACATTCAGTATGTCCTTAATAGAAAGGCAATCTTTGAAAACGTATCCAAGATAGAGGCAACATCTGAGGGATTGAATGAATTCAAATATTTTTAGATACTAATTGTTTTTATTAAATAGTTATATATCTAACGTGTGTTAAGTAATTAGAAAATTGAGTTATTACATTAGTCACATTGTAGTCTCGTGTAGCCAGACCTTTAGTTTGGGCCTAACAACTGCAAAGTCATCCTCAAGCCACTCCACTAGAGGAATGGCCAGCTCCTGGGCGTGGTCCAGTCTAATTTCTATCAGTGAGATTTGTGTGGCAACCGACTGGTCGTCGCCTTCCATTTTTGCCAGATTCTATAACTTAGACGTCCCTGCCCTGCAGGCATGGATTTTGTTTGCAGAATCTACTTATTTTTCCCTTGAGAGTGGAAAAGTTTGTCTTGTAGTCCTCAGCCTATTGGCTTGGGTCTCAACTTTGTTCATGTTTTCTAAGAGTCCTTAACTCGAGTGCTCAGAGGCTGGGCTCGCAGAGCAGGCTTCGTTCTGCATCTGCTCATAGCGCAGTGTGATTGGATGCATTCCCAAACATGCATCCTTGACACAACAGGAGAGAGCGTTCGAAAGGGAACGCTCTGGTTACTAATGCAACCTCGGTTCCCTGAGATAAGTGAACAAGCATTGCCTGACTTGCCGTGCTATAAGCTGCACATGAATCAATGGCTGTCGCTTCAGTCAAAAGTTTCTGATGAAATGGTGCTCTGAACCAACTTATATAGAGGTTGGCTCCGCCCTTTCTGGCAGGCTAGAGTGCCATTGGTTTGTGCAGCTACACAAACATTAACAAATCAGGCTTCAGTAACAGAGTAAACAGGATTTTCCCCAACATGCATCCTTGATGTAACACTCGTTCCCTTATCTCAGGGAACCGAGTTTACATTTTGATGATCTCATAAACATAATGGCTTTCTTCTTTCATGAAGGTGTTTCTAGGTAGACCATTAAAGAATGTGACACGTCTCCTGGAAATCCTGTGGAATTCAACCAAACAGATGACAGTACAGCTTCTGACTGCAGATGTTTCAGGAAATATATTTTTAAGTCATGAAGTAGTTAATTATGCATGCTATTACTGTATTGCCACTAGAGTCACAATGACTTCACTGCTGTGCTATTGTGAGTTTAGCATGACGTATGAGTGATGAAAGATCTCTTTCAAGATTAAAGCAGGTGAACTTGATTTTACAGTGGTGCTGTAGACAGGGACTTTCTGTATACTATTATAATAATATATTTTTATTTATATTATTTGTTATATTTATTATTTGAAAATTATATATATATATATATATATATATATATATATATATATCACAATTCATTATTAACTATTAACTTATTATTAATTATTAACACTTAAACATTATTTGTCCAATAGAATTACTAAAGGTATTTTCCTGATGCTTATCTTTACATAATTCTACCTAATCCCCTTGCAAGTGGAGAAGGTTATGTAGTCCTCAGCCTAAAGGCTCGGGTCTCTTTATGTGCTCATGCTTACAGGAGTCCTCAGTACAAGCGCTCCAGGGCTGGGCTCACAGACCAGCTTCGTTCTGCACCTGCTTATAGCATGCGTTGTTGGATGCATTCCCTATAGTGTCAGCAATGCAACAGGAGAGACCGTTCGATAGGGAACGCTCAGTTGCCGTGCCAATTTTACAGTTGCCGTGCTATAAGGCTGCACGAGAATCGATGACTGTCGCTTCAGTCGAAAGATTCTGATGAAATGGCGCTCTGAGCCAACTTATATAGCGGTCGGCTCCTCCCCTTCTGGCAGGCTAGAGTGCCATTGGTTTGTGCAGCTACACAAACATTAACAAATCAGGCTTCAGTAACAGAGTAAACAGGATTTTCCCCAACATGCATCCTTGATGTAACACTCGTTCCCTTATCTCAGGGAACCGAGTTTACATTTTGATGATCTCATAAACATAATGGCTTTCTTCTTTCATGAAGGTGTTTCTAGGTAGACCATTAAAGAATGTGACACGTCTCCTGGAAATCCTGTGGAATTCAACCAAACAGATGACAGTACAGCTTCTGACTGCAGATGTTTCAGGAAATATATTTTTAAGTCATGAAGTAGTTAATTATGCATGCTATTACTGTATTGCCACTAGAGTCACAATGACTTCACTGCTGTGCTATTGTGAGTTTAGCATGACGTATGAGTGATGAAAGATCTCTTTCAAGATTAAAGCAGGTGAACTTGATTTTACAGTGGTGCTGTAGACAGGGACTTTCTGTATACTATTATAATAATATATTTTTATTTATATTATTTGTTATATTTATTATTTGAAATAATACATTAGATTTAACAATATTATATATA
>NW_015557093.1:36764-47036 GCF_001515605.1 Sinocyclocheilus anshuiensis | reverse complement strand
AGAGATATATAGTGATATATAGTGTTATATATATTATATATATATATATATATATATATATATATATATATATCACAATTCATTATTAACTATTAACTTATTATTAACACTTAACACTTAAACATTATTTGTCCAATAGAATTACTAAAGGTATTTTCCTGATGCTTATCTTTAATATTTCTCATAGCTTAAAACCGACAAACCTTTACATGAAGTTATCATCATCAAGTTACTGTGTGAGAAGAACGTGTTATTTGCTTCATTTTTCAGCGCCACTAATGCATTAACATCCAGCCAGGTTGGTCTAAAAACATCAGAAAGCCTTGAAACACTCTGGAACAATTGGCGCTGCATTCATGGTGCATTATTTCTCTTAACGATCACAGCAGGTGGTGGAAACCATTCGTAAAAAAAGACCATCTTAGTACCATGACAGTCTAGATGAACAATCTTGTGTGACACCCTAATTGGTTCAGTCCCCTCAGTAAACATATGGCACACGCTCCCTGAGGTGCACACCCAACAGAGCCTCACGTTTCATTACCACCAATACAATTCTGTTGCCTGCTATCACGACGCTGCATGCCTGTTTCTATTTTTGTATGTAAGCTGTTGGTTCCATCAACCACAACCACTGTATGTAAAAAGGTGGTTCCATCAAGCACTGCAGTGATGTGTGGAATCCGTGGCTGTAGATAGGCCTGTCACTCTGTCGATTCAGAGCCTCTCTGAAGATTGTGTGTGGGATAAATGTCTGACAGATGTCTCATATTCAATGGCCGCAGACAGAGGGTGAGGCCCACGGGCCGATACTGACTGCAAATGATAAGAACATTGGCTCACGCAGTGTCAGAGCATGTCAAACTGAGGGCAGGGCAGCCAAATCATGATATTGACCACTGGGTGATTGAACTGGTGTTTTTTATTTATTTTTAAATTTTTTTTAGAAAGTATCTGCTCTTGTGCATTGGCATCACTCATTTAGAAGGCTATATTTTATGCAACAGGTGTGCTTCTGCTGTTAAAGTAGGATTAATGATGATAGTTTGTCATTTTGGGGTGCCATTTGAAAATTTTGGATGTCGCCAATGCCATCAATCATAAAATGTGGCCTGGCTGGCAGAATAATTAGTAAGGATGTTCTGCTCTATACACAGCTTTATTATTTTCCCATTACTAATATGTGACCCTGGACCACTAAACCAGTCATAAGGGTCAAGTTTTCGAAAATGAGATTTATACCATCTCATATCCACCATATCAGCTGAATAAATAAGCTTTCCACTGATGTATGGTTTGTTAGGATAGGACAATATTTGGCCGAGATACAACTATTTGAAAATCTGGAATCTGAGGGTGCAAAAAAATCGAAATATTGAGAAAATCGCCTTTAAAGTTGTCCAAATGAAGTTCTTAGCAATGCATATTACTAATCAAAAATTAAGTTTTAATATATTTACAGTAGGAAATTTACAAAATATCTTCATGGAATATGATCTTTACTTAATATCCTAATGATTTTTGGCATAAAAGAAAAATCAATAATTTTGACCCATACAATGTTTTTTTGGCTATTGCTACAAATATACCCCAGCTTTTGGCTATTGATACAAATATACCCCAGCGACTTAAGACTGGTTTTGTGGTCCAGGGTCACATATTAGATAAAAGAGCAACTTTAAGCAATGTATAGAAGTACCTGTCAAAGAAAATGTCATAATTCAACCCCAAATCAGAAGTAAGCATATCTGTTTTAGAAAATGAAAGGCTTTTTTTTTAGCCCCATGACATTGTACATTAAGTTCAACTAAATTAAAACTATAGCTGCCATGAACTATTTTTTTCTTAACTTTATAATTTATTTCAATAATAGTTATTTTATGTCAGTGTTAAATGTAATGTTAATATATACTTACATAAATATATATACATATTTTTCTTCTGTGCATTCTCTGCATTCAATACAGATTCTATTTTTAATCTCTCTTTTCCTTCCATCACTTTCAATGACGTCTCTCTCTCTCTCACTATTCCTGTGATGTAGCTTCCCGTTTTGTGACCTGGATGTACAGCGAGCTAATGGAAGCTCTGTTTCTGTATGCATCACATGCAGGACTGCAGTAAGAGTGCATTAGTATTCCACAGGCAGCTATAGGGTAAACTGATAAGGGACAGTGTGTTTGCTGCACACAGTGTGTGTATGGTTCAGTGCAGTTCCATGATGCCTCTGGCAAAGACATCTAGACAGCTATAGATAGTTTGATCTCATTGTGGAAATCTCTAATTCCCATCTACTTCTGCAGGAAAGTGAGAATGTAGGCAATGAAGACAGAGGCATGCATGGTAATTTAGATCAGTCTGATATCTCACATATGCCTTGCTGCATTGATCCGCTGGTTTTAAGAGCAGCCTTTTAACATGCAGGACCTTTCGCTTCTCTCTATTTGTTTGCATCTGTGTCTGTGTGCGTGTGAAAGAAGTGAAGTCAGTGAAAGGTCAACAGCAGCACACATGGACACTGGCCTTGCGTGATTCACGGCTGTGACAACAACTCTAAATGTCCCTTCACTTTCAATTTACCACGGTGTCAGACACAAGAAAGCACTGTATTGGGCCAGAGCAGCATGAACGAGTGAGCAAGTTCTCTGTATTTCATTTCATTTCCTTTGCCAGGTGTTTCTCCTAGGGAGAAAAAAATGTTGAGACTACTGTTTAACAGTTTTAACAGTTTTAACTTAAATGATTTTAGCAAATGGCTGCAATATAACAAAGAGTGAAAAATTTAAGGGGGTCTGAATACTTTCCGTACCCACTGTATATTTTTTATATTTATTTCAGCAAGGACGCACTAAACTGATCAAAAAATAAAAAAGAAAAGAAAAAAGAAAAAGCAGCAGAGCAATACTGATAAGAAGAAATGTTTCTTGAGCAGCAAATCAGCATATTCGAATGATTTTTGAAAGATTATGTGACACTAAAGAGTAATGATGCTGATGCTGAAAATTTAGCTTTGCATCACAGGAATAAATTACATTTGAAAAGATATTGAAATAGAAAACAGTTTTTTTTTAATTGTAATAATATTTCACAATATTACAGTTTCTTTTCTGCATTTTTGATCAACTAAATGCAGCCTTGGTAAGTATAAGAGAATTCTTTCAAAAACATAAAAAAAAATCTTGCTCACCCCAAAATTTAGTTTTTACAGTAAGAGCATAGAACTAGGAAATGAATGTGGAAAGCAGCCCAGATAATTAGATTTTGCCAATATTTGATAAGAAATGTTTGAGATCATATTCAGGTCTCTGAATTTTGATTGCAAGCAGTATCTTTGATTAATATTTTTGAGTATCTTTGATTGCAGCATACAATACAGTAAGTGAATTACGTGTGTCTTTTTCTCAGGAGAATAATCTTAGAAGTACTGTATGAGGTGTTTGTGAAAATCTCCATTTGATCTCTATTTAAACTCATTGCTGTCTTGGAGAAACAATTAAGGTGTTAAAGACATTCCATCTCCCAGGATTTTATCTCCCAGGATTTTCACAAAATGCATTTACACAGTGGCGGCTCGTCAGGGGAGGCACGGCTTAATTAAATGGCGCAACAGGCAGCTCTCTTTTAACACAGACTTTTAAGAAGGGATGGATGTTTGCTTCAAGTGATAGGCCAGGTAAGTGAAATTATATTATCTTGCTGTATGTATGTCGTTTTCTTTATGTTTTCTGACTAAAAGCAACCAAAAAGCCATTTTAAAGTGGTTAAGCAAATAATAATAATAATAATAATCGGCAGGGATCCCAGACCAATACAATTAGTGTGCCTCCTCTATTTTAAAACCCACGAACCGCCACTGAATTTACATACCTGCACAAACTTAATCCAAGATGGTTTGTTTGATGTAACTCATGAAAAACACTATTAAATCTCTTTGCTGTCTAGGAGAAATAACTGAGATATTAAAAACATTTTATTTGTTGCAGGTGATTTTAGGATAGAATTTTGTTAGAATTTTTTGTTAGAATTGTAGAATTTAGAATTTAGAATTTTGTTCAGAATTTTAGGATAGATTCCATTTACATACTTATGAAGGATAAATCCTAAATGATTTTCCTGTGGCTTATGAAAAAAATCAATCATCTTATTTTGCTTTCTGGAAAGCAAACAGATATACAGAAACAAGTTCTGACACTGAAGGTCCAGTGCTCTTTCTCTTTAAACGATGACTTTTCAAAGAATCCTCACTGTCACACTCTTTATTGCAGCTCCGTTAGGTCTATTCTGCGCTAGTTGCCGTTGCTGTTGCTGACGGTTATGAAACATTCATAGATAAACATATAACAGGGATCACAAACTCAGCTGCAGACTAGGTCTACAGCTCTAAAAAGTACAACTTTTAACAGAAGTTATTTGAATTCAAAAGTATGCCCTTGGAGCGTGAAACAATGTTACTGCAATGCATCCTGGGATAGACTGCCACCCACACAATGTTGGGCGGTGTCAGCTAGAGAGATACAAACATCGAGCCACCGGGGTCTCAGCAGGCTTTTCTTTCCTGCAGCTCTCAGTGCGACAATCTCTTGAACGAGCACATACTTACTTTCCTATTGACTATTTTTTTCCCCCTTCATTTTTCATTTAGAAGCATTTGAGGCCCGTTCACACCAAGGATGAGAACTATAAAGATAACAGCAAAGATATAGTTTTAAAAATCGTTCAAAATATAAAAGAATAGCATAGCCACATTACAACTATAATGGTAATTGGCACAGGGGAATGATATCGTTGGAATGCCTTTCAAAATGATTTTTTTCCAGCTGTTAAATGATAAAACACTGACAGCCAATCAGAATCAGGGTTTAACAGATGGAAAAATAATCATTTTGAAAGGCATTTCAACAATATCATTCCTCTGTGCCAATTGCATGGAGCCCCTAAAGGGACATGGTGGTGAAAAAAAATCGGGGTGAGTGGAAAATTTTGGGGTGAGAGGAAAAAAAAATGAAATTTTTTTGCGCTCCTTCAAAACTTTTGCGTTCCCTCGAGAAACTTTGCATTCTCTCGCAAAACCAGTTGAGTTCGGACAAACACTTTGTTTATTTTACAGCTTGCAGTGGTGTTATAGTGTTTTATTGAGTTTTATTTTGAACTTGGTCTCAAGTATAAAGAAATGCAGTCAGTGCTTAGTTCAAGGCATGGTTTTGTAACATTCTAAAACACTTAATGTAAAACACTGCAGGATCAAATTCAGTACACACCTTATTAATAAAGCACAAAGACAAGCAGAATAGCCCCAGAATATGAACGTAACCTGCTAAATTGCATGTTAAGCGTTTTATCCCCCATAGAAAGAATATGCTCAATTAATAGACTAAGACACTGGTATGAAAATGCTGAATTTGGTATACAGTTTATTAATAAATTATACTACATAAATGAAAGCAGATAAATATGAACAGAAAGCACTAAATTGAACGTTAAGTGTTTTCCTACCATAAAGAAAACGCGGCTTAATGAAGACAGTGATAAAAAAGACCAAATATGCTATAGAAATTATTAAAAATATATTCTGTGTACATGCAAGCATATGAGCTCAGAATATGAGCTGAATTGCATGATAAACATTTTCTTCACCATAGAAAACCATGTTTAACGTAGCTTAATATAAGAAGACAAGTGAAACTTTGCACGCTCCGTTCATATTCTAGGCTAGTCTGCTTTACTGTGTGCAATATATTTTATTAATAAACTGTGTACCAGATTTGGTCTTTTTATATTACCGTCTTCGTCCATTAGCATACCTTTAGCGTTTTCTATAATGGTTTTCTATGGGGGTGAAAAAGATTAATGTGCCTTAGCACGTTGCATTCATGGCTATTCTGCTTTATTAATGGTAATATTATTAATAAGGTTATTAATATTAAAATTGTTATTAGTATTAATAGTATTTATTAATATGGAATTTGGGCCTCCACAGTTTTAGTACATTAAGCCACATTAAGCGTTTTAGAATGTCCTAAAACCGTGCTTTGAAAAGCACTGACTGTATTTCTTTATACTTGAATCCAAGTTCAAAATAAAACTCTATGAACTTGTCAACGTACAGAGCTGTATGAACCACTACAAGCTGTAAAGTAAACAGGAAGTGTTTGTCCAAACTCAACTGGTTTTGCGAGAGAACGCAAAAGTTTTGCGAGGAAACGAAAATATCTTTGCAAGAGAACGCAAAAGATTTGCGAGGGAATGCAAAGTTTTTCAAGGGAACGCAAAAGTTTTGCGAGAGAACGCAAAAAATTTGAAAAACATTTTTTCCACCACCATGTCCCTTTAGGGGCTCCGTATGTTTAACCGTGAGTTTTCATCACGCAATTCTGAGAAAAAAGTCAGAACTGCGAATTTGTATCACGAATTTCTGAGAAAAAAGTCAGAATTGTGAGATGTAAACTCGCAAGTGCGAAGAAAACAGTCAGAATTATGAGATAAAAAGTCACAATTACCTTTTTTTTATTCAGTGGCGGAATCGGGCTTCCATACTCTGCAGCAGAATACAGTTGATAATCCTGTTCAAAAATATCACATAATTCTGTTCACACCAAGTTTGGACAAAATTCTGAACTGAAGTCTAGACTAATTTTTGAATGATGATTTAGAATTTTAAATTAAACTGGCCACACCCCACAGGAAGTTGAATCAGAATTTGAATTAGAATGTGAATGTGGGTGGGGAAGTTGAATTCAATGGGCAGTGCATTCTGGGAAAGGCCAATGAAGCCTAAAAACTACAAGATATGTTTTTACTTTAATTAAAAAATTTTAAATAAGGCCATCAAGCTAGAGTTTATGACAAACTTTCTTTTTCTTGTTAAAAATTACACTTTAAAATTACATGTTTTGGTTTATGAATTTCTTCACATTGTACCACCTGTTCATTAGAATTGTACCACCTGAAATTCAATTCCAATTAAATTGGAATCTAAAAGAACATTCTCAATTCAGATCTGAATGCTCCACATCCCTGATTCACACACAGTTTGGTTATTGGCGAGATTGACAACTGCATTCTGTAACCGAAGTGACTCTCTTACAGTTCAGCCTGTGCTGTGTGAATGCAATGCAGCTATCTGTCACACATGCTTGTTTTGCGTGTGCTGTTTTTTTTATGTGTGGATCCTGTAAATCACTGGACAGAGTGATTATATCATCCAAAGGTGTTAGATCCAGTCACAGTTTTGTGTTCTGGGCACGAATTGAATGCTGCACTCTATTTGGTTAATTAAGATTTGACGGATTAAATCGCACCTCGATTAGACTCATTTATTAAATAATGTCATGTCAGTTGCAATAAGACTTTATGGTGTTATGGAAGTAACAATCTTTGACATTTACGTCAGTCACTGTCACTATGGTTACAGGGTTATTCACAGTTACTGCTATAGAAAAGGTGCTTAACTTTGGTTATTTGCTCATATACAGTATGAACAGGACGATGTGAAAGTCAAACCTGTTCATAAAACACAAAAAGCCCAAAACATCTGAGCATTTGTGCTCCATTAAACTATTAATAACAAGCAAATGCGTCATTTATATACCAGCATGAGTTCATAGAAATTATTTTGCTGGTTTAAACCGTCCAGCCTGGATATAACTTTAAAAGCACACACTCAGCAGCTCAGAGCAGCATGAATAATTTACAGAATGCTCCACTTTGATGTTCATCACTGGCAGCTGCTGATTTCCTCATCATGAACCCTAGAGGAGCAATGAGAAACGCACCCGTCCTCTTCAGCTGCAGCTGTTGCCCGGATGAGCCTCTGCCCCACTGGATCATGCAGAGCCGCCCGTCTAAACTCCCTGACCTCTGCGCTGTGACACCAGGGACTCATGTTTAATTCGGTTTGACCTCACAAACTCGTCCTGCTCCGGAACACAAGGTTAGAATATATGTCTTGGGAATTTCAGATATACATTGTTTTCTCGCTCATTCTCTCTTTCTGTCTTTTTCAGCACTTAAAGTAATCAAGAGACTTTTATTATGTCATCTCCAAAATAGATAGATTAGCTAGATTTGTGCCAAAAGTGATATAAAGTGGTGAGAAAATTATATAGTCAAGTTAAATTATTATCAATTTAAATTGTAATATATTTTAAAGTAGTAGTTCACCCAACATCAAGGTGAAAATTCAGTAATTAATTCATTTGCTAATAATCTTCTTTCTACTTTACAGCTCTGAAATGAAATGTTTTTTTGTTGTTTTTCTAAAAGCTTTTGACCTTTATGTTTGACATGATGTGGAGGCTGAAGATCACACAAACACACACACACACACACATTAATTGTTGTTTTCATTAATATGATACCGTGCAGATTTTTCAGTATTCTTTGATGAATAGAAACTTCAAAAGAACAGCATTTACTTGAAATAGAAATCATTTGTCATTAGCACTGAAATACTGTGCACAGTAAGGTCAGGAATGTGCATTAAGAAATTAAATAGGGCCCATTTTTGATTTTATAAACATTTATCATACCTTGAAAGCAAACATAATATATCAGAGTATTTGATCAGAAAGAAAACATTTCATTTCACTCTTAAATATACAAATTTGGTAATTCAGGGAGGTTACAGACAGAATGTGTGATCTGTCAAAATGTGGTTCTGAATGAAAGTTTAAATACGAGGGGGTGAATTATTGCTAACCTGAGTGGGAACATATCAGTGAGGAGCACATTACGGCGAGAACAAATCATTCTACGAAACTAGTGAAGCGTTTCTCTCTTCACCCTTTTCCTTCCTTCTCCATTTTTTACTCTCTCACCTCTTTTACTGTATTTTCTCCCTGTTCTCACCCCCAGCTCTCTCAACGCACACACAGAGTGAGTGTCAAATTAAAGGAACCAATGGAAGAGACATGCAGGTGTGCGTTTGCAGCTGTGATGAGAGAGATCCTCATTGAGCACGATTGCGCTCCTTTTCCTTCACTTTTTTGGTTTTGTTTCTTTTTTGTGCTGTGGAAATAGAATCACAGTTGAAGACTTGGCCTTGCAGCACTTGAATCAGAGGTTCTAAAATCAGAATCAGCTCTTAGCGACACAATAATAAATACTATTGGCTGCTCTTAATTAGTGCATCCTGAATGTAATTTCTTCCTTGTTAGAACACAGTGAAGTGCTTTTTGAAGTCTGTTTAGCATTTGCCGCAGAGGTTAGCCAACAGAATGTGCGGTTTCATCAAAAACGTCTCTGGTTATGTATGTAACCCTGGTTCCTCGAGGGAACGAGATGCTGCGTCGGAAAACGCTAGGGGAACGCCTTCTGTGACCACGCTCTGAATAACATGTGAAATCAGTCAAATAGCTGAGCGGGACGTCACGGGCGGGTGACGTCATGACCAGGAAGCTATAAAAGCACGTGCGGCGGAGCCAGCGTCAGCTTCAGGAATGAGGCAAGCGCTGGCAGGGATGCCGGAAGTATGGCACCGAGACGCAGCGTCTCATTCCCTCGAGGAACCAGGGTTACATACGTAACCTGAGACGTTCCTCTTCAGGAACTCGAGCTGCGTCGGAAAACGCTAGGGGAACGAGAATGCCCACACCGCCAGACTTCCAAATCTCTGCCTAGTGTGGAAGACTGCACAGCTAGGGTGAGAGAACAGAAGAGCCCGGAGTGGCTAAAGTAGGCGGGGCCCGCCATCCCGAAGGCCAACTTCTGGAGGAGTGAATCTTGACCCCCAAAGGAGAGGGGAGATCAGAGGACTCGAGGCTATGGAATAGCATCCTGATCCACCACTTAGCATAAGCTTCTCTGGCCGGAGGCCTCGGCCTCAGCGCACCACAGAGGAAACCTCTAAGAAGAGGGTGTCTTCCCACTGAATGGCCACCGAGAGGGGCATGGTAGGCCGCAATTGCCGCCACGAATACCTCTAGGGTGGAGTGGGTCAACCCTGCGGATAAACAGGCCTGCAGGAACTCCAGAACTGTACCAAACGGGCAGTTAGCTGGGTCGGGCTGGCGGTCTCCGCAGAAATACAGTTTCCTCATTGAGGGAGCTCTGGATGGAGGATAGTCTCAACAACCTCGGTTGAGGGACCGGAAGTCATGAGTTGTGCCTCCTCAGAGGCCACACCCACAGCTTCCACAGCTCCGGGCAGTGGCGCGCCCTACGCCTGTGAGAGGAGATCTCTCCTGACGGGAATCTCCCATAGAGCGCCGTCGAGGAGAGAAATAAAGCCTGAGACCCAACTCGGCCCGGCCAGTACGGGGATACTAACAACAG
>NW_015557093.1:27037-36495 GCF_001515605.1 Sinocyclocheilus anshuiensis | reverse complement strand
GGATTGTGCATCTAGCGAGCTCTTTGACGCCCTCCGTATCAATCTCCTCGGAGAAAGACAGGCGGAGCGTCGCGTCCTCTCCCTGGTGGGAAGGACCGTTTTCGGCTTCCGAAACCCCGGAGCGAAGCAAGGCAGTAACAACTGTGCTTCGCTCCCAAGCAAACCACGCACAGGCTGTGTGTATCGCCACTCGTGATATAACGTGGCTTTTTGCAGGGAGGAACACACAACCTGCAATGTGGCTTTCTCTCGCCCTTGAAATGCTTCGTCTTTGCATGAGCTTAGACATAGCTGGAGCTTATAGACTTTCACAATTGACAGACAACAATAAATATGACTGACACACACAGAGCGCTTCGCTGAATGACAGAAAGCTGACGCTAGCTCTGCCGCACGTGCTTTTATAGCTTCCTGGTCATGACGTCACCCGCCCGTGACGTCCCGCTCAGCTATTGGACTGATTTCACATGTTATTCAGAGCGTGGTCACAGAAGGCGTTCCCCTAGCGTTTTCCGACGCAGCTCGAGTTCCTGAAGAGGAACTGACCCCCTACATGGCTTTTGCTAGTTAACGTTGATTTAATCACTTGTTTGTGTCCATCAAACATGAGAGGAACAAAGCACATTTATAATATTCATGAACTGCAGTACTCGTGTTAAGCTATATGAATGTGCCAGCAGTAAAGTGTCTCAAAGAACATTCTGTGAAAATGTAACCTTGATATCTTTAATATTGACTGAGTAAGGCCATGTCAAAGATTGAAATCATAGTGAAATTAATGGTTGAAATCAAACTTTGATGCTTGTTATTTCATAATTGGATTTTGAGACTTGAGCTTGGATTTCGCAGACAGGGTCACAAATAGTATTGTGATCTATATATTTAAATGATCACATTATTTAATTATAATATTAATTTAATGATAATGAGAGTTTGGAGGGAAGTATGTAAAGCAAATATTGTCAGGAATATCTATAAATGTGTCAGGAAAATGATCACAAATATCCTAATAGTTAAATTGCTGGCTTAATTTTCTTTATGCACGTAGAATTTTAATTCTTATTATATGTAAGTTGATATTATTATTGTTATTAGTATTATTATTATTATTTTAGGATGAAATATAGTCTAGAAATAGTTTAAGATTTAATGTGGTTCAGCCTTATACATTCATATTGAACATTTTAATGTAATATGTACACTGTAAAAAAAAAAATCTGTGACATTTACGGTAAAATACCGGCAGCTGTGGTTGCCAGAACTTCAACGTAAAAAATATGGTAGCAACATTTTAGGTTTTACAGACTTAACTTAAATTCAAAATAAAATACCGTATTTCATTAACTGATGTAATGTTAATAAACCAACATATTGAAGTATTAATGTCTGTTTTGAACCATTGTAATACACTGATAACCACCAAAAACTGGTGGTAATGAGAAAGTCACATGATGAACCAAAGCTCATCACAAACAGCTTTTCTACGAGCTGAGGAGGGCAATACTTATATATAAAAGGTGCACAGTGTCATTCACACAAACACTAAACCCCATCATGGTGACACACATGATACTGAAATAATGCAATAAACATTAATTTAACAACATTAGATAAGATTAAACCCTAATGTACACAACTAATAAGAAAAAACTAAGAAGAAACATGTTATTTCAACAAAAAAACAAAATATGAAGCGTCATGCAGGGAATTCTGGGAGTGTCAATTTACGGTTTGTCACTGTAAATTATACAATGACTTTCTTTTTCACTTCTAAAAACCGTATTTTTCACAGTATTTTACTGTACAATTACATTAAATGTAATTACATTTATTCACCGAATATAGTATGGAAATTACTGTTAACCAGTTAACAGGTTTTTACTGTAGCATTTTTACAGTATTTTACTGTTAAAATCACAATCATTTTTTACAGTGGTGTTATTTGTGTATAATCTACAACAGAGTAAAGAAAAATGTCAGAACCAGATCAAGATACTAGTGAAGAACTTGCCAAGGTGACCTTAAATACGACTTGTGCAATCAGGCTTTACATTTTTTAAAGTGATGAATGTGAAACGTCAGGTCAAGGTTACTTCAACTGGTGCCAAAATCCTCAGATGACCTCATACTGAAATGTTAATGCAAGAGGTCATGAAATTTTATTCCAATTATTCGCCAGGCTTTCCTTAGACTCTCTGGAAGTGTCCTAACGATTAAAGCACAGCTTTATGTCATTGATTCAGTCCTTCTCAAGGCACTCTTGGGCTTCTCCCAAACAGACAGTGGCTTTGATGGCTGACTTGAATTCGTTGGATTTAAAAGACTTTAGATGAGTGTCAGACCTGACAGTTGTGGCACATCAAAGTGCTTATATCTCAGCTGTCAAGGGAGGCTATCTAAAACTGAACCCCAGTCAAAACTCAAAGTCCCTCTATTTAAACTTGTTATTTTACCCTCTTTTAAAAACAGAGCCATTCTCACAGTCTAAGCTAAAAGCAGTTTATTGTAGCCAGCTAGCTTTTGACCCAACTGGCACGGAAGAAAACATCTAACAGATGCCTCCTGAAATGGAAACTTGATCTACAGTAGAGCTAAAGAGTAAACAATCTAGTAACTGAGTGCAGCCAGTTCTTCAGTAATGATTTTCTCTGCTCCATTTTACCGCATTGTACTGACTCCATCTCAGCCTTCTGGTCATGTTTCCACAAACTCTAATGCGGAGCTCAATTGGTTTCTTGGAAAATCCATTGCAGGTAAAAGAGAATAATTCCTCCCCCATTACTTTCCAGTTACTCTTCTGCTCCATGCTGACAGTTTCCAGAGACCTGCATTGCCATGTATCACGATTTCTCTCACCGTTTGTCTAAAACCCCCACGAGCACCATCTCTCAGCCCTCTGTGGACGATTGCCTTCATCTCTTTCAAAGTCTCTTGATTAAACCGTGTTCATAACCATCAGCCTCGTATTCATCATAGAAACCCCAGTGCCTATAACAGGCTCACATATTGGGTAGTTTGTCTGAACAACACAAAATAATGACATAAAAGTGGGATTTCTTTTATTATGGCCTCAATTATGGTAGTAGAGCTCGGCTGTCATCTTGACAAGGTGTTTGGCTGCACTAGAATTGTGATTCTTTACAGTTGGAATTATTGGTGATCTTATTCAATATAATGCTTGCATAATGGCTCAGTGGGTATTATTGCTTTTTCTTATGGTGATTTGTAATATTCCTTGGTTGAATGTGAATGAAAAAAACAAGTAATGATGGAAAGTAGATTTCTTGCTCATGCAAAGCTCATGTCACAATAAAAGTGCTGTGGGTCATTACAAGGGTGTTCTGTATGGTTAGTGTGTTGTTATGTGGTTGCTAGGGTGTCTTTAGGAGGTTGCTAGAGGGTTGCCCGAAGTGTTTTTATTGGTTTTTAGAGTGTATCTAGGTGTGGTTATATATTATCCCAATTTAAAAACCAATATGATACTGTATAAAATTTGAGAGAATATAAAATAATATGTTACTGAATATATTTTATTTATTAACAGTAAGAAAAAATGCGAATAGAATAATTTGATTTTATAGTATATTATTTTTAGGTGTACATACACTACAGTTTAAAAGTTTGGGGGCAGTTTTTTTTTTCTTGAAAGAAATGAATACTTTCATTTAGCAAGGATGCATTAAATTGATCAGAAGTCACAAGGACATTTAAAATGTTCCAAAATATTTATATTTTGAATAAATGTTAATTTGAATTTTTTTTTCAAAAAACAATCCTGAAAAACATACAATGTTTTCAACAAAAAATATTAAACTGCACAAATGCTTTCAACATTAATAGCATTAGCAATAAGAAAAAAAACACACACCAAAATTAGCATGTTAGAATGATTTCTGAAGGATCATGGTATATAAAATATTCCAATAAAATATTCATACTTTTGTAACATACATACTATTATCTAATATTATTTAACATTTGATAATAATAAAATATGTGAGCAACAAATTAGAATATTAGAATGATTTCTGGTAGATCATGGGAAATCGAAGACTGCTGAAAATTCAGCGTTGCCATCAAATAAATAAATTGCATTTTAAAACATTAAACTGGAAAACAGATTTTAAATAGTTATATTTTACTGAATTAAAGGGCTGTCTTTTTTATTATTTTGTACTGTTCTCTAAGGACCACTTATAAATGTTATCAAGAAAATAATGTTATGTTATATTATAATGCTTTTGTATGGCATATAAAAACATCATAATTTAGAAGTAATAAACTATTTTCTGTGCTGAAAATTTGCGTCCCTCATCAGAACGCTCTGTTTGAACAGGAATGGCGGATTGTAGACTCAGAAGTAAATGCCCACTGCTATGACTGGCTAATAATTGTGTATGTTTGACAGCTTACGTCCTTCACAGATGACTGCTGTGATTTAGGTTTAAAATGCATAAATACACGCGCATAAGTACATAAGTACATATCAAACGATCTGTAATGACAGACAAAGCAATCATGTAAAAAAAAAGTTACTCACACTTGTGTGTTGTGACATTACTGTCAGATCCAGAATAGTCTGCACAGCATTGTCTTTTAATTTCAGTCTTTCTAAAAATCCCACGTCGAATTGTGCCTTGTTTGTAAATGAACCTGCGGTGAAAAGGACCAAGTTCTTACTCATGTGGTCTGTAACTTCATACACTCTTTCCTAATGTTGGGATCAGAAGGAAGGCAATGCAAAGACTCGGCACACTTCTGCACAGTGTCTTGTTGTCTTCAGAGCATCTTTATCATTTGATTTCTGTGTAGACCTCTCGTAAACACTACATGTGCGAATCGGTGGGCGGGGCTAAACAGGCAGCCATGTAGAAGCAGGCGTTGATCTTCTTCTGTGGAGGCGGTGCTTATTTACACTTTTACATCATAGAGTTGTACATTCCACAAGCTGTCGTTTTGGCAGACTTGCTTCAATATAAGCTGTTTTTAGACTAACGAGGAAGTTTTGAGTTTTGAAATGTACAGGATGTTTTTATACCACAATTAGCTCTTATGTGTCAACAGATCAAGGGAATTTTGATTTCTCAGTTCAAGACCCCTTTAACATTGTTTCTGAAAGCAATGCTAACACATGAATATGCCCTACAGTACATGTTAGTACACCATCAGAGTACATGTCCTCCCATAGCTATACATTCACACAATGGAAGTGGATGGCAAGGTTCCAGTGCCGTCACCACGGTTGATTTGTAGGAACAAAAACAATACATTGTTATTACTTTGATCGAAGATTTGCTATTCAGACAGGGTCCCCTCCATGCATAATGAAATGTATTCCCTAGAACAATCTCTTTTATCTTCTCTTGTGGCCCCAACTGTGAAATAAACTGCCTTTCAGACCATGTTCCCCATCTTGCCGTGACTGGGACTAAACACGGCACCATTTAGAGTGAGCGAGTCATTCGAAAACATGCATAGCTGTTGCCTTGATGCAACCAACACAGCTAGCTGCTTGCATATAATCAATCATTCAGTTGGCATTCAAGTCATTTTCCCTCTCACGGAAAACATGTAAAGGCATGGCAGGCTTCTCACAAGTCTCCCTGTGAGGAGTGAAGTTACAGATCAAAGAACAATAGGTTTAAGTTTTCGAGATGAAAAGAAAATCGCAGGTTGGAGGATATACACATAGGGATTTGGGGCTGGCGATGACAGTTAGCAGGCAGTGTTAAACTGCTCCATCTCTGAGTGGCACACCGATGCGACACACTGCTAACGGTGAGCTGCGACTGGAGGTTTGAGGGGTTAGAGTGCGGTCAGTGGAATTGAATGGGACTTTACGGCCATTATGAAGATGTAATGTTGAGTCCTTGGATGACAGGAAGTCAGATGATTGCAATCACGTTTTTCTCTCCTAGACGCTCGGGTATGAATGTGCTACATTTATTATGGTTCCCCGATGGCCTTCTTTGCTTGTGCTGAATGTGGCAAATCGAATTTGGGAGTCAGTGTCATTCTCTAGTGGTGAGACTTAAATTTTTGTCCAGTGAATAATTTTATCATGAATATTATGAGTAATCAAGTGCTTTTTTATGGTTTTAATACCATGAATATTGATATATAGGAAACTTTAAATGAATGGCATTTGTCTGGTAACAATTTAACCATTTTTATTGTAACTTTTGATCAATTTAATCTTGTTTTGATTTTGGGCAGATATGTTTGAAATCTATTTCATGCATAGAATAATTGTATCATTAATATCATTAATGATTTTATTACATTAAAAAAGAACATTATTTGTTTAAAATAGAAACTTCTTGTAACAATTTAAAAGTTTTTACTGTAGTTTTTACTGTAATATAATTTTTACTGTAATATAAAGAAATAAGTGGAAATCTAATTTTCTCATTTATCTATAATATCACATAAAATATATTTTAGCATGCATTTTTAATGGTTTTACTATTATGAATAGGCTGCATGCATTCTACAATTGTTAAAATGATCTTTTTCACATCAGCTTCTCTTAAATGTGGCAAATACAGAATGTTATGTAATGTATTTTTTTCAGTGACAAATAAATAATTTTTATGGTCTCAGTTTGTCATCTTGTTCACAGTAACGCTCAAGTAGGCCATAAAATTCTGCACAATTTAACATCTTCGTTCTGGGCTCTTGTGTACTCAGTTGACGTGTACTTTGGAGAGATTTTGAAAGCTTTGGAGAAGTCTGAGCGCTGATGAGGAGCAAGTGTAAAAGATCCGTCTGGCCTTTAACTCCCTCTGTCATTCATCAACGCCGTCTGACAGCCTGATGCAAATCCAGTAGGAAGTTTATTTTGATGCCACTCACAGAGAAAATGTTCCCAGGGCAAGGTGTCTAAAATTGCTGCAGAAATTAGAGTCTGAAAAAATGTTCAGTCAACCTCGGAATGGAACGACAAGAGTATGAAAAGTGTCTTTCAGTGTAGCAACAGGGATACAAAACATGCGAGGACAACAGATTTATAATTTGAGATGCTACAAAGGGCCTTTCACGGTAGGGAAATCTCTTAAGAAATATGCTTGTGGCAGGTTTCTGTGTGATGCTGCACACAAATTATTACAAATAGATGGAGGAAAGCAGCTTTGAGAACCTATACAAATGAAGCAGCGTGCTGTTTCAAAAAGGTGTGTATGGAGGTGACAGTCAAAATGGTATGTAAATCATATTCACTCAATCAAATCTCTTCTGTGAAGCAATGCTATTCCAGGACTATAATTCCAAATGCTGTTCAGTGATGTTTTATTAAAATCACATTGGTTATGTTTTAGTATAATGTCACATTTCGAGTCAAAAGTCACACAAATGTGTTGTCTTTAGCTGTGATATTGTATGCTGGTTTCAGACTACCTATATTTTAATTTTATTTTTGTAAATTCTGTCCTCCTAATTAAAACACCAACATAATCATACTTTTGTAATATACACTGCCGTTCAAAAGTTTGGGATCAGTATGATTTTTAATGCTCATCAAGACTGTATTTATTTAATCAAAAATACAGAAAAAAGAAATACTCTGAAATATTATTGCAATTTATAATATAATAATATTGGTTTCCTATTTTAATATACTTTAAAACATAATTTATTTCTGTGATGCAGCGCTAAATTTTCATCAGCCATTACTCCAGTCTTCAGTGTCACATGATCCTTCAGAAATCATTCTAATATGCTGATTTATTATAAGTGTTGAAACTGTTGTGTGCTTAATTATTTATTTTTTTTTTGGAACCTGTGATACTTTTTTTCTTTGATGAATAAAAAGTTAAAAATAAGTCTTTACTATCACATGATGCTTCAGAAATCATTCTAATATACTAATTTTGTGATTTTGTCATTACAGTGTTGAAAACATTTTGTTTTTAAAATATTATTACTTTATATGTCAACTTTGAAATGTTTGCAGTTCAGTTTTTTTTTGTGTGCCATATAATGGTTTTAGTTTTTTAATGTATGAATTTATTTGAAAACATACAATTGGCTGTTTAATGACTTACTATACATACATAAAGATTTGTCATGTTGTCACAAAAGGTCAAAATATGTTACAATGCCTCCTGGATCCTTATTGTGCCACCTGGCACCAGGGCCGAACTGCTTCACAACACACTCAGCCTAAATGTCAGCATCAAAGCTTTATTTTTAGATGTCCTGTGCTGTGATTGACCCACAATTATCTGAAGGCTCCCAGCATGACATTGTTGGGAATCAGGGGGGTTTAATCTGGAGTTAAATGAGAGTTTCCTCTGTTTGTCTTGGTGCTAAGGAGGACCTCCAGATCGCTTGTTAACGCTGGCTGCATGGCAGAGTCTGACTCATTTCACTGTCAGCTCTCTGTTTGTACACTCGTGAAGCCCCAGGCCTGAGAACAGACCCCTGTGCTGAGAAAAGACCCCCCACCTTGTGTCATCTCCTCTCCTTTCTTTGGCAAAATAGCGGCTTGTTGCACAATATGCTGGGCTCTGACAGCACCCACAAACCCGGCAAGCATGATTACACACACACACACACACACATATTCAGACAGGAGCTGCAGCGCACACACTCTGGAGAGGCCGTGTGTCAGGGCCTGTCACCTTACTTCCTGTGAACCTGGATCTCCAAGTCTTTGCTGACAGGAACAGAAGGGGCAGAGGGGAGCAGGAGAGGGGTAAAACACTGTCATTCCTGTAGTTCTTTCCCTTTTTAACTGACAGGTCTCTTGCTAGTCAAAATGTGATGCCGGAAGGTCAGATGAGTGGCAGAAACATATTCAGTGGTGCCCTGAATTCTCACTTTTTGGCAGGTCATGACTTGGAGTCAGTTTTTTAGCTGTTTGGCTTCTGTTGGTTGTTGCAGGTCTATTAATCTTGATGGACATACTGTAACCATTTTAACAGCTCACTTTTGAGGAAAGGACTTTTTTGTTTTCGTTCATTTTCTTGAGCTGGAGAAAATACGTCTGGGATGTGATTTTGATTTTAAGACCCAATTACTAATCTATGCTAGTGTTCATAAGTTTGAGGTTAAGGTTTTTTTTTTATGTTTTTGAAAGAAGTCTCTTATGGCCACCAAAGTTGCCAGTCTTCGGTGTCACATGATCCTTCAGAGATGTGTGAAAAATTGTACTCCTTAATATTTTTGTAATACTTTAATAATTTTTTTTCCAGGATTCATTGATGAATATAAGGTTTAAAGGGGTGGTTGATTGCGATTTCACTTTTTTAACGTTAGTGTGTAATGTTGCTGTTTGAACATAAACAATATCTGCAAAGTTACGAAGCTGAAAGTTCAATGCAAACGGAGATACTGTCTTTTAAAATTCTGGCGGTTTAATGCCTACAAAAACGGCTGGTAGGGATTACAACGAGTTACTTCCCGGGTGCGTGACATCACAAACCCAGATAAACCCCGCCCTCTGGAAAAGGCAGCAA
>NW_015557093.1:26376-26966 GCF_001515605.1 Sinocyclocheilus anshuiensis | reverse complement strand
GTGCACGTAAAAATCTATTCATATATGAATCGCGATTCTGTCTTCTAACGATTCTAATGGATTCACAAGTTTCAAAATCAATGTTCTAAAGCAGCGGTTCTTAATACTGTTCCTTGCGTCGCCCTGCTCTGCACACACTCTGCATCTCTTTCTCTCTCTCTCTCTCATTGAGCTCAGCTCCAGCAATTAACTGTTCCAACTGTACACTTATTTTCACATAGCTATGAGAAGCGTTATACATGGACGCGGGCCTACCATTAAAAGCAGTGCTTGCACAGTTTCTGCACGGTCCTCTTCAATAATATCCTCTGCTTCTCAATCGGGCTCAAACTGATGAGCGGTATTAACGGTGCCGTTGTTTACAATACAACCGGAGCACATGCTGCTGAGGTGAGGGGCGGGACCCTTAGATGCGCACTAGAGGCGGTTTAGCCAATAACAACACACTGGGCTAGCTAATCAATCAGAGCCCATCGCCTATTTCTGAGGGCGGGGCTTCATAAAAACAGGAAAAGATCAGCGCGTTTCTCAGAGAAGGGACAGAGCTGTGTGGAATAAAGGTAAATTATGTCGAAAATAATGCGTTTTTT
>NW_015557093.1:22174-26327 GCF_001515605.1 Sinocyclocheilus anshuiensis | reverse complement strand
CCAATCAGAGCCCATCACCTATTTCTGAGGGAGGGGCTTCATAAAAACAGGAAAAGATCAGCCCATTTCTCAGAGAAGGGACAGAGCTGTGTGGAATAAAGGTAAATTATGTGAAAAATAATGCGTTTATTTAAAAACGAAGCATTAACACATGTTAGACTGCACCCCATAAACACAATCAAGCCTAGAAAAAAACCAGTGAACCACCCCTTTAAACATTACAAATTTCTTGACTGTTACTTTTAATCAAATTAATGTGTCCTTGCTGAATAAAAGTAACTTTTGAATGCTTTTTGAACACATAAATTAATTTATACTAATTATTAATATTGATTTAGCAGAACTAGAATTAAGGGAAGCGTTTATGCATTATATTTCATATTAACAACCTTTGTCATATTCACTAATCACCTATAATCTGGTTTAACCATATGCTAATTTAAATCTTCTATTTTTTCCCCAGCACAAACACACCTTCTTTTTTGTAAACTCACTTTTTGAACTTAAATTTCAGTCAGACTGTCACAGAAAACAATCATATGGTTTCAGGCTTGAAATACACAAGTCATATGGACTGCTTTTATGATGCTTTTATGGTTTTTGTCATTTTTGCAACTTGACTGCATCTTTTCCCATTTGCTGTCACTGTATGCTAAAATTGTGTTGAGACATCTTTAAACAAGGATGAGTAAGTGATGGTAGATTTTATTTTTGGTTTAACTTTTTACAGCAACATCCACTTTGTTTTTGTTGAGATACACTGTATACTTACTTTGGAAGAAGTTTTGAATGAACTGACAGTCAAGTGATTATCACAGCTTGAGTCAGAGTGTGACGTAATACTGTGATGTGCCCATCAGTTGCTGAATCACTGGTATTTTTCCAGACAGTCATATTTTACCAGCACCACTGAGGTTTAACTGGCAGCAAACCCCAACTGGCATCGATCACAAGGAATGACATCATATTCTGTCTGCATATCCAATTTCAGGGAGGCGCTGGTGCATAAAATTGAAGAATGAGGAACAGGGTTGATCTGAACCATCTATCATATCAGACTCGCCCACCCACCCGCACACATGCTTCTGAAGCTATATTAGCAAGGATATAGATCTTATAGATGCGATGGTTTTCATACTAAGATAATGATATTTGCTTTGCTGCACACCTACATGAAACTCTTGACATTATTAGACAGGGTTTGGCTGATTTTTAAATAAAAGGGACTAGTTAAAATGTCCTCACAAGTCAGTTTGTGACATGCTAACATTTATGTGGACATTTTAAAATGATTTGGCCCAAGTATAGCCATACATGCATGCATTTTATGAATTAAATGAATTTTGTATTAAACATCCTTGGATGTCTCCACAGGGGAACAATTTGTTTCTTTAAATAATAATAATAATAATAATAATAATAATTATTATTATAATTATTATTATTGTTATTATTTTAATTGAAATGTGTACGTTTTTTTATTAAAATTGTAATTTTATCTTATTTTTTATTGTGGGGATTTTCCTTTGACTTGTAAAATTTTACAATGTTCCATTTGTTAACATTAGTTAGCAATAGCATTATTAATCTTACTTAATATTAATTTCAACATTACTGAAATCAAAAGTTGTATCTGTTAATCTTATTTCCATGTTATGGACCTGACATGAACATGAACTAACAATGAACTGTTGTATTTTTATTAACTAACATTAACTAACATTAACAAAGATTATAAATAAATACTGTAACAAATGTATTGCTTATTGTTAGTTCATGTTAATGTATTAACCGTTATTAACAAAGGGACCTTATTGTGTACTATTACCAATAATTATATTTTCTATTCCCTAGACCCTTACACTCACAAAAACCTTTGATTTTTGTATGAAATATTATTATTTTAATATTTAATTTTATTAAAAGTTGTTCATAACTTAAAGGTCCCATATTGTCAAAACTGACATTTCCTGGCTTTTTTTCATGATAACTGAGGTCTAGGTGCTATGTAACTACCATATAAGTTTCAAAACAGTCAGTCCACAGTAAAATTCACACAGCCTGCATAAAGTAGCTGTGATTTTTCACGAACCGTTGTGACTTCCGTAAAAAGTTGATGTCAGAACTACACAGTCACGCCTTCAGTCACCACCCCTAGCACCGCCCACAGTCCCACTCTCCTTTTGCCAAACCCCCAGACAACATTGCGTCCATGCTATTGCTGAGCAACAACAACACGGAAACATGTCGAGAAAACGCTGTTCAGTCTGGATGTCAGGAAACTACATAATTGCACAGTAGGGCTGTGACGGTTGCCGTGACAACTGCGTCAACCGTTATCTATTGCCACCGGCGGTAGTGCTTGTGACGTCACACACTCTATAACAAGCATAATGCAAAGCTTTGTATACAAGTGTAATAATAGTAAAAGTTGCAAATTGTTTTATTTAGACTATAAGTCTATGCTAATTCACAGATTACCTCAAACGCCATACACAGCGTTTGATCCTTTAGATTGGCAGGTTTGAGTGCAGGAAAATACAGTAAAATATATATTCTTAAGGACATCAAGACTTAAAATAAAACTCCAGAAAGGTGTAAAATATGTGACCTTTAAGGTTTTTTGGTGGGTTACATTTCCACTGTTTTCGTTTTGTATTATTATGGTAACACTTTAGTATAGGCACCAATTCTCACTATTATATCTTATTAGCATGCCTATTATTAACATATTGGCTGTTTATTAGTACTTATATAGCACATATTCTGCATGACCATATTCTACATCCCTAATACTACCCAATACCTGAACTTAACAACCAACTAATAAGCAGCAACTTAGAAGTTTATTGAGGCACAAGTCATAGTTAATGGTTTGTTAATAGTGAGAATTGGACCTTAAAATAATGTGTGGCCATTGTTATCATTATTATAATTTAATCATAATGAACCCATAATCCTTAATTCTGAAATATTTTTTCCTTCTATCTCATTACACTTCTAACTCAAATCATGTCAGAGGTAGGCTAGGATGTAGGTTATTTTAAGTTTTGCTATATATTCCTCATCTCACAATGTAGGTAAAACCTGAGTTCTTGTCTTTGTTTCAAACACAGAATTAGGCTAATTATAACTACAGTAGCTGAAAACCCCTTGAGGCTGTCATTTCGTAGCTAATTACCAATTTTCCATTAACGCATAGAGATTATAAATATATACTGGGTGAAAAGGCTGCAGTTGTGTCACAAACAATCACACAGACAAGCTGAAATTATTCTTGGACTAGTGCGTCCATGACCTCGCCATTAACCTTTATTAGTTTAACAAATTGCCAATTTGAACTTCTCGTTCAAGTTTGAACTCTCTGTTGTATTAGTTAAAGCTTTCTAAATCAAAAATGTCCATTGGGAATGATGCTGTTGTCTAGGAGCTCTGTTGAGAATAGAAGGAACAGCTGAAGGTCATAGGAAGATGACCTACAACTTCATTGTTTTTTTAACTCCAGTACACACACACACACATCAGAGTTTATATCTTAGCATCATATAAACCAACACTAAATGGCTGAAAAATGTCAAGCAGGAATTTCCCACTTTCACCCTCAAGCCTTATTTCCCAGACACACCTGAAGGAATAGAGGAAGTGAGGAAGAGAAGGGCTCGCGATGATTTGTGATGGAGAGAAGGAAGTGAAAGTAATGCCTTCCTGTCCTTCATGATCCACTGCCCTCCACGCCTCGCTGGTAATGCCGCTCATCAGACTCACACCCGAGTGGCAGCAGGAGGAGAGAGACGCTCCTGGGAGACTGACTGCTGAACAAAAAATAATTCTCTAACAGCACAGTCTGCCCTCGCGTCTAATGGAAACACCCCACTGAAGCTGGTCTGCATGATGGATGAGATGTTCAGTACTTTCAGAGTGGCATCTTTCAAGTACTGATTTAACAGGCTGCAGGCAAGTGTACTATTGACCTTGCTTTATCTTACAGCGCTCTGTTCTCACAACACTGTCAGATTACAATCAGAAGTGGTGTTTCCATTTATCTAATTGATGTTTTGCTGTGCTCTACCTCCCTGGTTACTGTTGCTCACTCAGACGTTGGCTATTTTCAGAAATCTATCTATCTATCTATCTATCTATCTATCTATCTATC
>NW_015557093.1:15936-21826 GCF_001515605.1 Sinocyclocheilus anshuiensis | reverse complement strand
GATGTAGGTTATTTTAAGTTTTGCTATATATTCCTCACAATGTTCTTGTCTTAGTTTCAAACACAGTATTATAACAGTATTATATATAATCATAACTACAGTAGGTGAAAACCCATTGAGGCTGTCATTTCTTAGCTAATTGTCAGTTTCCCATTAACGCATAGAGATTGTAAATATATAATGGGTAAAAAGGCCGCAATTGTGTCACAAACTATCGCACAGACAAGCTGGAATTATTCTTGGACTAATGCGTCCATGACCTTGTCATTAGCCTTTTTTAGTTTAACAAATTGCCAATTTGAACTTCTCGTTCAAGTTTGAACTCTCTGTTGTATTAGTTAAAGCTTTCTAAATCAAAAATGTCCATTGGGAATGATGCTGTTGTCTAGGAGCTCTGTTGAGAATAGAAGGAACAGCTGAAGGTCATAGGAAGATGACCTACAACTTCATTGTTTTTTTAACTCCAGTACACACACACACACATCAGAGTTTATATCTTAGCATCATATAAACCAACACTAAATGGCTGAAAAATGTCAAGCAGGAATTTCCCACTTTCACCCTCAAGCCTTATTTCCCAGACACACCTGAAGGAATAGAGGAAGTGAGGAAGAGAAGGGCTCGCGATGATTTGTGATGGAGAGAAGGAAGTGAAAGTAATGCCTTCCTGTCCTTCATGATCCACTGCCCTCCACGCCTCGCTGGTAATGCCGCTCATCAGACTCACACCCGAGTGGCAGCAGGAGGAGAGAGACGCTCCTGGGAGACTGACTGCTGAACAAAAAATAATTCTCTAACAGCACAGTCTGCCCTCGCGTCTAATGGAAACACCCCACTGAAGCTGGTCTGCATGATGGATGAGATGTTCAGTACTTTCAGAGTGGCATCTTTCAAGTACTGATTTAACAGGCTGCAGGCAAGTGTACTATTGACCTTGCTTTATCTTACAGCGCTCTGTTCTCACAACACTGTCAGATTACAATCAGAAGTGGTGTTTCCATTTATCTAATTGATGTTTTGCTGTGCTCTACCTCCCTGGTTACTGTTGCTCACTCAGACGTTGGCTATTTTCAGAAATCTATCTATCTATCTATCTATCTATCTATCTATCTATCTATCTATCATTTATTTAGATAAAATAACATTATTTAAATGACATTGCACATTGCCTATTAAGTGTCATCGGTCTAAAATCCACATGCACATTAGTGTTCAAATTTTGGAATAATTAATATACTTTTTAATGTTGTTAAAGAAGACGTGTATTATGCTCACCAAGACTGCATATATTTGATTAAAATGCAGTAAAAAGAAAAAGAAAGAAATATTATTCCAATTTAAAATAACTGCTTTCTATTGAAATATTTCTTTCAAAACTTCTATCAAATACATTTTAAAAAATCTTCAATTATTCCAATTAGTTGCATAAATAAATAAATGCATACATTGTATATATAAATTCTGGTTAATGATAAAAATTTAATTATTTATTATTCATTATTAAGGATAATAATTGTTTATTATCCTTATTTATGGTTCATCGTTGCTTTAGGTTTCTTAACTGCCAAAATTATGATCCTTTTTAACCATTTTAAGATTTAAAAAATCTTATTTATTTATCTTTTGCTGTTGCCTCATTTTAAAAAACAGCCATACAGCCCTCCTTCACCATAGTAAAATCACTGTTTAAAATCTATATAAAAATATATAAAATCACTGAATAGCAGCAAATGGCCTATTACTTTCTGTGCATTGAGCGACATCAGATTCATTGTAGCTTTTATTCAATATAGCCATTTTGAGGGATGCCATTTAGTCAGTTCACCTTATACGAGGTCTTTGCTTGAGAGTTTGAATATCGTATGTGTTTCCTTAATTTTCTCGTGACTTTTAAAAATCCACGTGATATTTTCAGGCTACTTGCATCGCTAAATGTCAGCTCAGCTCACCAAGAGAGACACCAACTGCACTTTTGCAGATCTGACGGCGTCATTGAGTTTCTTTCAGTCGTGTTTCTCACCTCCCACCAGCAGGTTTGAGTAGTTCTCCACCAGGAGACATTTGAATGTAATGAAGTAAATAATACACCACCCAAAGGCAGGTCCTAATATACATTTTGACTGTTTTAATTAATCCGTTGTGATCTAAATGAATAATTAATTTTCCAATAATCATTTCAAATGCTGTCTTGAGGGCTATGAGTCTGTAAAGGCTCTTTGGGGCATCAGATCAAGCGTATCTGTATCTTTCTGGTGGTTCAGTGTCTTAAAGAATAATTCTCTCAAAAATGAAAATTCTGTCTTTTACTTGTCATTTTGGACCCCATTGACGTTCTAATATGTAAAATGGATGAAACATTCTTCAAAATATCTCTTTTTATGTTCCATGTAAGAAATAAATCATACAGGTTAGGAATGAGCATGAGGGTGAGTAAACGATCACAGAAATGTAATTTTTGGATGAACTGTTCCTTTATGTACACTGGTTTCAGCCATTTTGTCAAGTGACAATGTTCTGAATTAAATTCAAATGAGCTTTAAAAATATTCAATTAAATATTTAATCATATGGACATTCCTGTTCCCTTACATTTTAGGGCATTACTATCTTTATTGCAATTCTATCTTCAAATCAAACTTAATTTGATTCCTCAGAATTTCTTTCACATGTTGTGCTAGTTCTTTGAGCTGTTTTAGCTCAAAAAGGACATTTTTTGTCAAACCGGTGACGTTTCTGATCAAAAGAAATATGAAGCACTCATAGATGTTTCAAAGAAGCCCTCTCATTTCAAACCACTTGGCAGAGCTCTGTATGACATTCTGCTGAAACATCAGCACAGACAGGCTGAGTTGAAAGAGGAACTGTAAAATGGAGGCTTCTGTTCAAGGTCATTGCTTTGACCTTGGTGGCAAAGAATTTAGTTCGTTTTCTCACAGCAGGGTGTGGAAAGAGTGTGAGAGGCAGGAATCAGGGAGCCGAGAATAAACTAAGTTAGACCCTTCGATCTGTCACTTAGGCTTTGTTCAGACAGGCAGCAAAAATCCGATATTTCCGTATCCGTCCACAATCTGGTTAGTTCAGAGGTTCTCAACCTTGGGGACAGTGTCTGAACAAATGGATCCAATTTGATTACTTGCACAATGACAGCACAGACATTCTGTCCTAAAGATTAGAGCTGAAAAACAAAAGCTGTGGTCTGCTGCATCTATTTTTAAACATCTACTGAGAAATTATTGATGCATTTGAGTGATTTATAAATAGCTAAGACTGGTAGATCTTTTATTAGCATCAGATGTTAATGCTGTACATATTTTATTGACTATTTTTTAATGCATGCATCTCATGTGGAGTCAACAGCAGCAAATGTGAGGGAGTGTTTCATGCTATCTTGATAAGAGCACTTGACCGAAACAGAAAAACAGCCTGTCTGATACATACCAATGACTTTTATACAAAACATATGATTGATTTTCAAGAGATTAATTCATGGCAAGTGACTAGTTTCTTTAGTTGTTCAAGAATGCTTTTTATTCCTACTGTTGAAACTTAAATTCTGTACATGCTTCACATACATTTCATACTTTAAATCAAGCATCCTGAACAGTGTATCTTGGCTTTTTAAGGACATTGCTATGCCTGTTTGTGGTTCTAGCCTTGTTCAAGAATAGCGAAGCACCTAATCTCATTAAAGTACTATCAAACAAAAGTGTGTTTGCAGTGACTAACAAATGCTTACAGTGTTAATAATTTAGTATCTGCATTAAGTCCTCTAATTAAGAGCATTCAAATAAGAGTTTTGGCAAATTAATTTAACATAATGCACCAATATTTTAAACAATTAATTTGGCAGAATCTTTTCCAGACTTCTAAGATGTCAGTTTTGCCACTTAAAGCTGGTTTGCTTTGGTTTGTACTTAAAAGTGGTCTAAGAAAAACATTTTTTTTTGCGGTTTAAGGTTCAAAAAGCACATTATTTTCCACATACTGTACATTATTGTTTCTCCTCTATGCCCCACCTTTCTGAAATACCTCAAGCGTGGTTGATATCAAGAATTAAATGGTTGATATCAACAATTTAATTCTTGATATCAGGAATTACATTTCCACTAGTACCAACACGAATTCTTGATATCAAAAATGACGTCATCACTCGCAGAAATACGTTTATCATATCAAAAATGAAATTACAACTAGTAATACACATACTTCTTGATATCTGTAACTTAATTCTTACATGTTAAAATTACATTTTCACTAGTAAAAATTGTTATTTAAGATATCATGAATTCCTTTTTTGGATATGTGCATAATAATGAATTCCTTTTTGGATATGTGCATAATTTAATGACGAGTGCAACCCTTTATGAATGTTTATGGTGGATAGACGACAAGGTACAGAGCCCAAAAGAGAATGGGCACATTCGATTGCCCTCTCATGAAAATAAAACGCTCCTGTAGGCTATTTTTAATCATTATTTTGTTTTCATTTTGGCAGAGGCTACTTACACTAACTCCGCCTACCAACGTGTGGTAGTGTTACACAACACCGCAAAAAGACTACGTCTAACTGTCAGCTTCAGTGGCGCGGATGGTAGAGTACAAAGTAGTTGTTTTTTGATGCGACGGACCCGAGTTCAATTCCGCCTTCTGTCGAACTCGTTCTTCTCCCTTTTCACATCCCGTATCACATCGGAAAGGCATATATTTTCAATAAAAATGAAGGAAATTATCGAAAAGTGGAAAATAACGTGTGGATATTGATTAAGGTTAGGGCTAGTTGTAGGGGCGGCATCCATTTAATAATTTTTAAATAAAAATTATAATTTACACTCAATACGTTATTATTGTAGCCTATACTGTTTTATAATGTAGCCTACTACAATAATGAGGTGCAGATATTGGCCACTATTTGCACTAAGTAGTACGAACAGCATCACTGTTCGTACACTGTTCGTACACAGCACTACTATTACTGCAAGAAAATACTCCTATTATTAAATAGTGTAAATAGAATCTATTGCTAAGAAAATATGCTATTTTCACTTAGTGTAAATAGAATTCATTGTATTCAAATAGCCCCTGCCAAAATCAAATTCTAAACTATCAGCCATTTCAACTGGAAGATGAAGGCTGTGATATTAATTTTATCCACTAGAGGGAGCCACAGAATAAGGAATCTTCTAAGCCTTTTTCAGTTTTATTGAAAATAAATGCAATAAATGTGTATAACCGTAGTGTAGCGACAGTAGTTTCATATTATTAGTGTGCATAGAAATATGTGAAATGCTTGTAGATCATTTACCCCAATAAAACACACTTGTCAAGTTTCCAGACATGATTAAATATACAGTATCTCACAGAAGTGAGTACACCCCTCACATTTTTGTAAATATTTTATTATATCTTTTCATGTGACAACAGTGAAGAAATGACACTTTGCTACAATGTAAAGTAGTGAGTGTACAGCTTGTATAACAGTGTAAATTTGCTGTCCCCTCAAAATAACTCAACACACAGCCATTAATGTCTAAACCGCTGGCCACAAAAGTGTGTAAACCCCTAAGTGAAAATGTCCAAATTGGGCCCAATTAGCCATTTTCTCTCCCCGGTGTCATGTGACTCATTAGTGTTACAAGGTCTCAGGTGTGAATGGGGAGCAGGTGTGTTAAATTTGGTGTTATTGCTCTCACTCTCTCATACTGGTCACTGGAAGTTCAACATGGCGCCTCATGGCAAAGAACTCTCTGAGGATCTGAAAAAAAGAATTGTTGCTCTACATAAAGATGGCGTAGGCTATAAGAAAATTGCCAAGACCCTGAAACTGAGCTGCACCACTGTGGCCAAGACCATACAGCGGTTTAACAGGACAGGTTCCACTCAGAACAGGCCTC
>NW_015557093.1:12411-14411 GCF_001515605.1 Sinocyclocheilus anshuiensis | reverse complement strand
TCACTAGTGACAATGTTCATTTCTGATATCATGAATGTGATTGTTACTAGTAAGAAAGCCATTTTAGATATCAGAAATTACCCTCCCAATTGTTGATATCAGAAATACATTTTCAGATATCAGAAATGAACATTGACAATTAAGACAATTAAATTGTTGATATCAAGAATGAACATTTCAACTAGTGACAATGAATTCTTGATTCACATTGTTCACATTGTTACTAGTAAAAATGTAATTGTTGATATCAAAAATTATATTTCTACTAGTAAGAAATACAAAGCTGATATGTGCATTTAGAATTGTAACTAGTAAGAAATGCATTTTTGATATCTGTAATAGTTTTGTCGCCCTTTTAACATTTAAACATATGAATTGTTGATATCAAGAATTAAATGGCTGATATCAACCATTTAATTCTTGATATCAGGAATTACATTTCCACTAGTACCAACACGAATTCTTGATATCAAAAATGACGTCATCACTCGCAGAAATACGTTTATCATATCAAAAATGAAATTACAACTAGTAATACACATACTTCTTGATATCTGTAACTTAATTCTTACATGTTAAAATTACATTTTCACTAGTAAAAATTGTTATTTAAGATATCATGAATTCCTTTTTGGATAAATAATGAATAATGAATTCCTTTTTGGATATGTGCATAATTTAATGACGAGTGCAACCCTTTATGAATGCGGATAGACGATAGACGACAAGGTACAGAGCCCAAAAGAGAATGGGCACATTCGATTGCCCTCTCATGAAAATAAAACGCTCCTGTAGGCTATTTTTAATCATTATTTTGTTTTCATTTTGGCAGAGGCTACTTACACTAACTCCGCCTACCAACGTGTGGTAGTGTTACACAACACTGCAAAAAGGCTTTAACTAACTGTCAGCTTCAGTGGTGCAGATGCGACGGACCCGAGTTCGATTCCGCCTTCTGTCAAACTGGTTCTTCTCCCTTTTCACATCCCGTATCACATCGGAAAGGCATATATTTTCAATAAAAATGAAGGAAATTATAGAAAAGTGGAAAATAACGTGTGGATATTGATTAAGGTTAGGGCTAATTGTAGGGGCGGCATCCATTTAATAATTTTTAAATAAAAATTATAATTTACACTCAATACGTTATTATTGTAGCCTATACTGTTTTATAATGTAGCCTACTACAATAATGAGGTGCAGATATTGGCCACTATTTGCACTAAGTAGTACGAACAGCATCAAACTACTATTACTGCAAGAAAATACTCCTATTATTAAATAGTGTAAATAGAATCTATTGCTAAGAAAATATGCTATTTTCACTTAGTGTAAATAGAATTCATTGTATTCAAATAGCCCCTGCCAAAATCAAATTCTAAACTATCAGCCATTTCAACTGGAAGATGAAGGCTGTGATATTAATTTTATCCACTAGAGGGAGCCACAGGATAAGGAATCTTCTAAGCCTTTTTCAATTTTATTGAAAATAAATGCAATAAATGTGTATAATCGTAGTGTAGCGACAGCAGTTTCATATTATTAGTGTGCATAGAAATATGTGAAATGCTTGTATTTACCCCAATAAAACACACTTCTCAAGTTTCCAGAAATGATTAAATATACAGTATCTCACAGAAGTGAGTACACCCCTCACATTTTTGTAAATATTTTATTATATCTTTTCATGTGACAACAGTGAAGAAATGACACTTTGCTACAATGTAAAGTAGTGAGTGTACAGCTTGTATAACAGTGTAAATTTGCTGTCCCCTCAAAATAACTCAACACACAGCCATTAATGTCTAAACCGCTGGCCACAAAAGTGAGTACACCCCTAAGTGAAAATGTCCAAAATTGAATTGTTGATATCAAGAATTCATATCCTGAGAATGAATAAAAGTCAAAACGGCTTGCCATACCATGTCTGCATTTGTGATCGGAGAAATGATACAAAGCGCTACTCTACACTGCTCAAAACTCGCGTTTGAATCATTAGT
>NW_015557093.1:5575-12392 GCF_001515605.1 Sinocyclocheilus anshuiensis | reverse complement strand
TACAGCTTAACCACTGATTTCTAGTCGTGTCCATTTTTGGAAGACCAAACAAAGTAGTTTCACTTTCACAACAAAACAGCGTCACACACGGCGGGCTAGAGTGAGCGGAGGCCGGCTTGAGTGATCGGCGGTGGACGGGCTTGAGTGAGCGGAGGCCGGCTTGAGTGAGCGGCGGCGGACGGGCTAGAGTGAGCGGAGGCCGGCTTTAGTCTTTGCAACTTTACAGATCTTCTTTATGCACCAAGAGCTTGTAACACTCCAAAGAGAAAGTTAAAATTTTAAATGGCATCATATGACCCCTTTAATTGTTTTGTTTCTTACTTAAATAACTTGAGTAACAGAGTTGAACGATTAAGTTTACTGAGTGCAGTCAAAACTAAATTTGTGTGTAAAATTATAAAAAGAGATCATTTATAAATTATACCACTTCCTAATTATCACATTTTTTGTGTGTGTGTGGTAACATGGTGCAAATGTGGAACCTAACAATAAATGTATTTGCAAATTAATAATAGTTAATAATTTAAAATCAGCAAGATTGTCATTTTATTGATTTTAATTGTTTAGTCAAGAAGGGCAAGAGTTGTGACAGGCCAAAATCACCATTTTAAGTTAATGCATACATTTGATGAGTATAAAACCACCTGCTTTTCATTTTAGGTAATTTTTTTGGCAGATTGTTGTTTATCCAACTTATTTTATAGTGAATACTATAAAATAAAACATGGGATTTGTCCTTTAAAAAAATGGGACGCCAAAATGTACCTTATTCCAGTATTTCTCGAAAGTGCAGACTGTTTTCTCATCCTCCCACAGTTGTTGCGAACAGCATTTGTATGTAACCAAAGACAAAGTCAGAGAAAGATGCATGTATTCTCATAACCTTTCCAGTGTTTGTTCCCAATTCCAGTCTGAGTTCCATCTTCTTGCTCTAGAGCTCACAAGAAAAGCGCTGGGTTATGTGTCCCCTGCCCCCATCCACCCGCTTCCATTATTTTCCCTCTTTCTCTCTCTCTCCCTTGATCTTTTTTGACTGAAAGTGCAGTGCGCTGGGATTTCCTCCACCCTGTGATTTGCAAGAGCTTGGCAGCTGTCGTTTTCCAGCATGGAGAACAGAATTAATTATGGGAGCCCACCAGAGCGTGATGCTCCAACATTAATGAGATACAGTAACACATTAACGTAGTAGGTCTGCCTTCCATAGCAGCAGAATATATAGTTAGAAAATCCCCAGTTGAACAACATTAAGATGTGTGATGATGTGAGAAGTTGCTCTCTTTAAAAACTTTTTGCTTGAAAATGGTTTGAGAAACAACAATTAGATGCTTTTATGGCTTTGTTAATATTATACAGTGCCGAGTGTATGCATTGCAAATTACTATTGATTTTCACCTCCTCGTGCACAAGGTCTGACGTTTTAGTTTCTATAGAGTATATATTGTTTTTTCATGCTTTAAATAGATAATGAAATTGCATTTCATCAAATTGTTCCCGTTAGTTGCTTATGTAAGAAGGCCAGGAACATAAATGAAGACAAAGGGTGCGAGAGAGATGTGCTTTCTGGGCTAAAGAGATAGACCTTGGTTTTCTCACTTTCCTTAGCTGCCTCTTAAAGTGATTCCCAGAGAGCAGGTTACTACGAGGCCATCATAAGCTTGTTTCACATTAATGTTTGAGGATTTCCTGTGTCTCTCAGCCAGTCCCCTAGAGAGCCAATCTTGCCATGTTCTGACTCTGATGGGCCACCATAGAGGCTTCTAAAGGCAGAGCAACAGGAGGGCTGTCACAGTTGCGATGGTGCAATCACCTTCTGCAAGTATTCTGTGAATGCTATGTGAGGAAAAGCTTTTAAAACAAATCTTTGCCTCCTGAGTGACCTTCATGTCTGCCATAATCTCTGCACTCCCATGCATTCTCAAAGCAGGCATATTAAAAAAGCAATAGTATTCCCAGAATCCATGTTAGATGAAATGTCATCACTTTGACATTGAGAATTTCCAGGTCCCAAACCCTGAGCAGTTTATCAATTGACTTTTTTGATGCAAATGATGCTATATATAGTAGGTGCTATGGTATATGCTATGTGCAGTTAAACTAGATTTGGGGTAGTTTTTCAAGAAGATGCAGATAAATCTGTGCATTCATGCTTCAGAATTTTGTTTGAAAGAGCTTTGTACCAAATACTTTTTTTTTTTTTCAAATATGCTACACTCTAAAAAATGCTGGGTTGTTTCAACCCAATGTTGGGTCAAATATGGACTAACCCAACAGTTGGGTTAGTCCATATTTGACCCAAAATTGGGTTGAAACAACCCAGCATTTTTTAGAGTGTACAATATCACATTTTTTCACTTTTCAGTGTTTTCTGTACAACCATTCACAAAGATTATTTTCAATATTTGAAGTTTTTCTGTCTAATATTATACTGCAGTGCATCATGTTTTCTGAATGAAATCCATTTCTTGTTTCTTACAAATGTTTGAGTACTGATTCCAAAAATAGTGCCTGTTTCGCTGTATAGCATGACACACTTTCTCACAAAATATGATTTTGTAGCATTTTTGATTTCATAGCATTAAAACGGATACTACGGTGGCCCAGTAGTGTACAACACAATGGAAACAAGCCACAACACAACAAAATTAGCACAACACAACAGAAACAACCTGCAACACAATGAAATTAGCACAACACAATGCCACAACTGTACCGACTTACAGTGCATTCAGGCTATACATTTTTTTACCAGTATGTGTGTTCCCTGGGAATTGAACCCACGACCTTTTGCACTGCAGAATAAGCTACCATGTGAACTGGCTAAAATAAGCTGGCATTTGAACCAGACTTTATGTCAATAGTGAAAATATACCTGGCTGATTGATACTCTGTGAAGGTCAGTAGGTCATCTTGGACATCTGCCAGGTTATTTTATATAGTCGGAGGCAATGACATTGTGTCCTTCAGTGTAGGTGAAGATATTGGTGGCAGAGGTGGGAGGGAGCTCAGATTTGTCGATGGAGGGCTTGAGGTGACAAACAGGTTGAAATGTCAGTGACAGATGGGATGTGGAAATATTAGAGTGGAGTGTCGTTGGCAAACAACTCATTACAGTGACGTACAAAAGCATAGGTTGATGAGTTAGATTTAGCCTTGAACAGACAGATTACTATTTTCCATTTTTATTTTATTTTTTTACATTTATTTGCATTTTTATTTTGCATTATTTTTTCGTGAAAAAATGCAGTGAAAACAGTAGTATTGTGAAATATTGTTACAATTTAAAATAACTGTTTTCTGTTTTAATAGATTTAAAAATGTAATTCATTCCCTGTGTTTTCAGTGTCATATGAGCCTTCAGAAATAATTATAATTATATTATGTTATTGTGGTCATTTTTGTGAAAACAGTTTTTCTGGATTCTTTGATGAATAGAAAGTCTAAAAGAACAATTTATTTTAAATATTTTTGTAACATTATAAATGCCTTTTATGTTACTTTTGATCAATTTAATGCATTCTTGCTGAATAAAAGTATTAATTTCTTTAAAAAATCGTACTGACCATAGACTTTGAACAGTACATTTTATTTAATACATTTTTTAAGTGGTGGTTACAATTAAACATTTAGCTGAACTTTAGCTTCTTAGTTTGAGCTTTGGTTGAAGTTTATTTAGTATTAATGTAATGTTTCATTGGTTCACAAAAAAATATTTTGAGTTTAAACCATAATTGGTAGACCCCCTGCGGTACTGCTGGAGACACCCTGTTGAAGACTCCTGATTTATGTTTTTTCTTTTAAGTGTTTCTTTTTCTTTTTTTTTTTCATTTGCTTTGCTCTTTTACTATAACCACAAAGTGCCATATAGAAAGTACTGTTGATATGCGTGACCAGTATTAAGATAACGATTGTAATTAATTTGTGTGTTTTTTAGTTTATATAGCATTGGCTTGCAGTTTGTTAGATTCTACCTCCCATATCTCAATTTCACCACTGACTTTGATCGTTGTGAAAGATGTAGAGAATAACTTTTCTCAGGAGCTTGCTTGTTTTGTACACATGGTTCTGAGAGACACTTGTGTCTAATCAATGAAGATTAATAGCTTCGGAGAGTTATGCAGTTGTTACAAAAGACAGAGAGAGAGAAAATGACAAAAAAGATGATGAATCTCATTCCCAACAGGATTAAATTAAAAATGAGTGCGCAACACTTAATTATGATCAAGATAATAACAGATGTTGAATATTTAAAAGCCATGAGAACTTTGTCTCACAAACAATATTTAAAAGCCATGAGAACTTTGTCTTGTACGAGTATTGTACTGTCACTTTTAGGCTTTTTGAGGTGCATATGAGGACAACATAATATGCTTTGGCTTTAGTTTAGCCTGTTTGAATTAGTTTATATTTTCATAAGTCTACACTATATTATTCTTTTTGCCTTGAGCCATGTGCAAATATATATATTAGGCTACATATATTCAACTGAGCCTTACAGCGTCATAAGAAAGAGAAATATGCATATACTTCTTTCTTATATAATATTTACTGATGTTTCTAACAATGTATTGTAATGAAATAAAAAGCATTATGTACATTATTGGATCTCCGTTAAAGGCCCTAGTTCTGTGTTTGTAGAAATAACAATCAATCAAACCATCTCTGACATGAGACACATGAATTGGCCCCTAAAGCAAGGCTTCGTGATTTAATCAGCTTCAGTAAGAGGCAGGTAGAAAAGGAGAGTGAAGGTGCAAAACGAGAGGAGAGCCCCATGAGGTTCATCTGAACTTTCAAAGAAATCCAATTAAACGAGGGAGATAAAGAGGCAAACACCAGCAGGGTTCCCTTTGTCTGCGGCTCTTTTCGTACAAAATGCTATTTGCTCACTGCATTGCTGGGAGACGTTAGGAAAATAAATAAATAAATAAATGAAAAACAAGCCCGGTCTGCAGCTATTGAAGTTTGATGTGCATTTTTTGTGCACAGGTTCAAAGTGAACACAAACCATGGTGCTCGGCAAAGCAAAACGAGCGCCAAGGTGCTTATCGCATCTGCTAGTTTTCAATGAGCCGCGATATACCTTTTCTTTGCATGTGACATGAGACGTGTGCACTGGATCCTAAAATAACACAAGGAAAGGAAACCCATTATTTACACTGGTCTCATGCATCTAAAATTGCATAATGTAAAACCAGAGACGGCATTTGTTGGTGATTTCAGACTTGAAAATGACACTTTATTTGTACTATTGATTTGTGTGACTGAATGATATGCATATTGCATTAATATTGACTTTATGTCTTAAATCCTATTGGTGTTTTTCTTATTGTTCTTATTGTTATTTTGGGGTCATTTGTCTTTGCAATGATGAATTACAGACTAAACGAATGATGGATGGATGGATGGATGGATGGATGGATAGATAGATAGATAGATAGCATGTACATTATGTAACATTAATTCAATTTCATGTTCATTTCAATTACATGTTCATCATATTTATGATACAGTTTCTCCTTTTTTGGTCACCATATCTAATAGATGGAGCTTTGTGGCCTATAAAGAGGCTGGTGCCTAGGGGTCTCTGAGAACTGTAATCTGTCCTTGCAAAGGGTCTGCATGAACAGTGAGGGTTGAATGATTTATGATGCCAAACTGATGCCAAAAGCTGTGACCATGAGCTGCCAGTGTGGCTCCACTCGCTTCTATTACTGGTCAAGAGCCATGGCAACAGCGGACTAGCAATTACATTATGAGATGGCTGGTCTTAATGGAGTTATTTTATGTTGCGCAGATTTGAAACTGTATATCGATATATACAGTCCAGAGTGGAATCTATTTCCTTCTCTTATAGACTTTTATTAAGTTAAACATGTGGTTAATGTTTGTGCTGTTAAAATACTTTCTTCTGTTTCAGTTTCAGAGACAAGAAAGTTGGAGGCTGATTCCCCTCAAAAATAAATAAATAAAATAAACAAAAGTAATTCCAGCAAGATGCAGCAGGATTAGCTTGACCAATTGCATAAGTTTATGGCAGCACTGTCTGATAAAATTTTCCAATGGCAGGGAAACCTGTTTGGCAGCAGTCAAAATTTTTTCAATTTAAATTTTTTCAATTTTTCAAAGTTGTTGGCACCAAAATGACATCCTTCACCTTTAAGTGTACCGTTGTTAGTAGTGGCCTTGTGAACTGTCACGCTTCTGCCACTGTGGAGGAACGAAGGATCATGGAGACGGAGTTACAGGAAAACAGTCTTTAATGATCCAAACAAGGGAAAACACAGGGTAGCCAGGAGACACACACACGTAGCATAGGGAATTGACGTTTAGCACAGGACCACAGAGCTGACCATGGGCGTGACATTACCTCCCCCTCCCGGAAGGTGCGTCCACGTGCCTCGTAACATCCAACGGGGAGGGGGTGTTGGTGCTCTGTAGGCCTCTACGGACAGGCTTACGTGAGATGGACGGCCTCCAGGGCGGTACCGGATCTGGGACCCATGGCGGATCAGGCAGCTCCGGGTGCCATGGCGGATCAGACAGTTCAGGGAGCCATGGCGGAGTAGGCAGACTAGGGAGCCATGGTGGAGCAGGCAGACTAGGGAGCCAAGGCGGAGCAGGCAGACTAAGGAGCCATGGCAGAACAGGCAGACTCGGGAGCCATGGCGAAGCAGGCAGACTAGGGAGCCATGGCGGAGCAGACAGTTCAGGGCGCCATGGCGGAGCAGACAGTTCAGGAGGCCATGGCGGAGTGGCCTCCGTGGCCTTGGCCTCGGCACTCTACGAACTTGGGAACAGGAGCCCTCTCTGGGCTGGA
>NW_015557093.1:1542-3106 GCF_001515605.1 Sinocyclocheilus anshuiensis | reverse complement strand
AAACAAAAAAAAAGAAAAGTGTCAGATAGTTCGTTAAACAGTACGTGGCAGTCAAAATCTTGTAACATTACAATTTAAAAGTTTGAGAGTTTGTTACATGTTAGAAAATAAAAAGAAAACTAGGCCGCTGACCATCTATCTAAACAAAAAAAAAGAAAAGTGTCAGATAGTTCGTTAAACAGTACGTGGCAGTCAAAATCTTGTAACATTACAATTTTAAAAGTTTGAGAGTTTGTTACCAGTTAGAAAAGAAAAGAAAAAATGCTGACTTATCTTACCATCTAAAACAAAAAATATCCATCCGGATACGTTCATTAAACAATACGGCAGTTACGTTTTTAAAAGTTTGAGAGTTTGTTACTGGTTAGAAAATAAAGAAAAAATGCTGACTTATCTTACCATCTAAAACAAAAAATATCCATCCGGAATTAAACATTAAACAATACGGCAGTTACGTTTTTAAAAGTTTGAGAGTTTGTTACTGGTTAGAAAATAAATGCTGACTTCTGACTTATCTTACCATCTAAAACAAAAACAAAAAATATCAGACCGTTAAGCAATAAGATACTTGTCAAAATCTATGTTGTATTCTACCATTAGATATAATTTAAAAACTAGTTAGAGTTTGTCGCAAGTTAAATAAAAGAAAAAGACCCCCGTGTATCTTACGCTGATACATCCTCACACGCCGGAGACTGCAAAGATAGCTTTAAATGTATGTTAATAGAATTAAACAAAGTAATGTTTTTAATAAATCGACATCATTTCTTAATTGATGAAAATGTTCTACCTGTTTTTAACATTAGACCAGCAGTTTTTACTTTAAAAATTAGGATAGCCTATACAAGTTTTACCATATAAACAAATGCCGCCTAAGCCGCAGGAAAAATGTTGTTTGTTTTTTATTTTATTTTAGTTTAGTTATTCACACTTATTTGAGTAATACCTTTATTTACTCTTTGGTTTTTGTCAAGCTTAATTCTTCTGGCGTGCTAACCCAGACTTTTTATTTTTGTTCACTTTAAATGAGGTTACACAAGTTTTCTTCTAAACAATCACCTCTAAGCCAGAGGAAAATGTTGTTTGGTTTGTTTTATTTAATTTTAGTTTAGTTATTCACACTTAATTTAGTAGCCTAATTCCTTTAATCGGTCTTTTATTTTTGTCAAGCTTAACTTGCGGTATGGTATAACAGTTAAAACACACACGAATGCTTGCACAAATATCTAACTGGAATGAAAGCAAATGTTTTTTGTTTCATACTGCGTAATAAAATCAAGACAGTATAGCGCTTTGATTTTCTTGTCGCAAGATTTGCGGACTGCTAGTTAAAATGCACATATGCACTTAGTTAAAGGTCTAAAGTTTTTTACAACATCACACGAAATGCAAATATTTCGTCTCACGCAGTGCAATGAAACTAGAATGGTGATGGGATGTCTGGGATTGTGTGAATACTGAAGCGTCCATATCAGCGTAATGTATTTCAAAAGGTTGTAAACATCGAAGCCTGTTTCCGGGATTGCAACTCATTTGCAATCTAATGAGTTTTTGAGGGATCTGG
>NW_015557093.1:0-1192 GCF_001515605.1 Sinocyclocheilus anshuiensis | reverse complement strand
TTAGTATAGTCTATACAAGTTTTCCTTCTAAACAAATGCGCATAAACCACAAGAAAAAATGTTGTTTGTTTTTTATTTTATTTTAGTTTAGTTATTCACACTTAATTTAGTAATTCCTTTATTTACTCTTTGGTTTTTGTCAAGCTTAAGACTTCTGGCGTGCTAACCCAGACTTTTTATATATTTTTTCACTTTAAATGAGGTTACACAAGTTTTCTTCTAAACAATCACCTCTAAGCCAGAGGAAAATGTTGTTTGGTTTGTTTTATTTAATTTTAGTTTAGTTATTCACACTTAATTTAGTAGCCTAATTCCTTTAATCGGTCTTTTATTTTTGTCAAATTTAACTTACGGTGTGGTATAACAGTTAAAACACACACGAATGCTCGCGCAAATATCTAACTGGGATGTTTCGGGGAGACTCTGATTTTCCGTCTGTAATGCTTGTGGCGTGTTATCTATCAATTAAAACAGACATACGTAATTAAGCGTCTAAGGTTTTTACAACACGGTACGAAATGTAAATATTTCGTCTCACGTAGTGTATCGAAACGAGAAAGGCTCCGGGTGTCTGGGGTTTGTGTGATTACTGAAGCGTCCATATCAGCGTAATGTATTTCAAAAGGTTGTGAAACATCTAAGCCTGTTTCCACGGTCGCAACTCATTTGCAATCTAATGAGTTTTGAGGATCTGGCATTGTGAACTTTGTTGTTGTGTCATGTAATCAGTTCAGTGATCAAAGGATCTCCATTGTATCTATTTATGACATGCACCTGCGAGTGTGAACTTTGTCAAAGTTTAGTCAAATGGTCAGCTCGTAGTGTATCGAAACGAGAAAGGCGCCGGGTGTCTGGGGTTTGTGTGATTACTGAAGCGTCCATATCAGCGTAATGTATTTCAAAAGGTTGTGAAACATCTAAGCCTGTTTCCACGGTCACAACTCATTTGCAATCTAATGAGTTTTGAGGATCTGGCATTGTGAACTTTGTTGTTGTGGCATGTAATCAGTTCAGTGATCAAAGGATCTCCATTGTATCTATTTATGACATGCACCTGCGAGTGTGAACTTTGTCAAAGTTTAGTCAAATGGTCAGTGGTTGGTCAAAGGATGTGAAACCTACTGACCCCTTTTTAACCACAAATATGTGGTTAGGTTAAGAAGAAAAACAGGAATGTTAATAGCCTAATGTA
>NW_015557092.1:447540-448439 GCF_001515605.1 Sinocyclocheilus anshuiensis | reverse complement strand
AACACAACAGTTTCCTGGAATTTCCTGCAAAACAAGCTCAAAACAACTTTAAATTGATATTACAGCCCATAGTCAATCAGGGTGAAGCAAGAATTTGAACACAGTTTGGTTCTTTAAGGTGCAACAAAATATGCCTTTTTGTATGTGTTTGCATTTACTTGATTAGAAATAGTTTAAATTGAACAGGGTTATTTTTTGGTTGAACTTGATTCAGTTACTGATGTTTGTTCCACACGATCTCACGATGCTGCTGGATCTCGTGCTGTAGTTCCACAAGATTAGTAATGCAAAGCTTAGTTGTGTTATTGACAACAATATTAATATCTGTTTTTAGACTTTAGATGAGATCAGTGCATCAGGCCACTTTGTGATGTTTATATTACCATCAAATATCAATCCATCACCATCACCGACATCACATAGACACATACATGCACAAGACTGCATAAATCTGTGCATGTGTAAACAGCATGGAACAGTACAGATAGAGGAACAATACAACAGCATGACAATGATTAATCCTGATGGTGACTTCCTAAACTTGGCAAAGTGTCACAAATGAAACAATGTACATCATTTACTGAATAACAGAGCGGAATAACCGTCTTTGTTGAAGTGTAACAACAGAGAAACCATTGATATTTCTCTAAGACGGCATAAACTCAACAGATTTCGTTGGAACGGTTACTGGACCCTTATAATACTGAACACTGATTAAAATATATGTATAAATCGAGTGTTTAATAAAACCCAATTTATTTGATAGTATGACTGTAAAATTACAAAGCTAATATTTAAGTCTTAAATTCTTCATTTTTAGATGTTAAACCATTACATTTTTTGACAGGAAGCCGTTTGAGCCCTTAAAGCTTCTTCTTTGTTGGCAACAGTTGTAAAAT